>NC_058130.1:43668730-43705506 GCF_016433145.1 Gracilinanus agilis | reverse complement strand
GCTACCCACATTCAGAGGAAGGACTGCAGGAGAGGAAACATATAAGAAAAGCAACTGCTTGAACGCATGGGTCGGGGCGGACATGATTGAGGGTGTGGACTCGAAACTACCACACCAATGCAACTACCAACAATTGGGAAATTGGTCTTGATCAAGGACACATGACAAAACCAGTGGAAAAGTGCGTCGGTCATGGGTGGGGGGAGTGCGGGGGGTGAAGGGGAAAATAGGAGCATGAAACATGTAACCATGTTAAAAATGATTATTAATAAATGTTAAAAAAAATCAATGGGAACAGACAAGTCTTAGATGAAGAAATTAAGATTATCTATAGTCAAATGAAAAATGTTCCATATTATTATTAATTAGAGAAATAGAAATTAGAACAACTTTGAGGTATCATCCCATACCTAACAGGCTGGCTAACATGACAAAAAAAAGAAAATGATTAATGTTGGAGTGAATGTGAAAGATTGGGAAACAAATAAACTATTAGTAGAGCTGTGAACTGATTCAACTATTCTGGGGATTAATTTGGAATCATACCCCAAAGGACCATAAAAACCAGCAATAACAGTACTAAGTCTATATCCCAAAGAGATCAAAGACAGGGGAAAACAACTTGTACAAAAATACTTATGGCAGCTCTTTTTGTGGTGGCAATGAACTGGAAGCTGGAGGGATATCCATCAATTGGAGAATAACTGAGTAAGTTGTGGTTTATGCTTATAATGGAATACTAATGTGCCATAAGAAATGAGAAACAAGATGACTCTGTACTTCAATCATTTGAAGCAGAACACTTTTGAGGAGGTACAGGATGAAAGGAGAAAGAGAAAAAAGGATAAGCAGAGGAGCTAATGGATAGAGGAAAATACTTTGAAAAACTTTACTGAAAGTACCCTTGAAGGGCTGGCAGCACATTGAGAGAACTCGAGACAACCTAGAACCATTTCTAAAGAAAAAGGGAAATATGTTTGTGAATATTCATAATGTATATATTCTATGTTTGTGTAAGGATACATACTGGATTCATTATACATATATTTAATTTTATATTTTGTATATATGTATATGTAGAATATGTATATGGGCATTTGTAAACTTGTACATGTATAGATATGTACATGTCACACATATATCTAGAAATACACATACTGCTATGTGTGTTATGCTGTCACTTTCAGATGTATATAAATATATAACATATACATGCCTACACAATGTACACATGGTATGTGTATATGATATAACATATGAATATGTGCAACGTATTCTGTGTTGATTTAAGAAACATTAAGAATAAAAAAGCTATTGCTCGAGCAATATTCTGTGTGTATGTGTGTGCTTATTGCATTTTTGTTTATGTACATTCCCGTCTGTCTGCATGGGCAGCTATAGCCCAAGGACGTTATCCTGGCGTCCAGTTTGGTCCTGCCTGCTGTCCCATGCATCTCCCTCCCACCTGCATGCTTGACATTTTTCAGTGGTAGGTTGAGGCCTGTCCAAGTACACTTTCAATGGCAGTTGATAAGTCCAGGCTTTATATAATCCTGTTTACCTAAAATGTCACAGGTGTCCCATTTACCAGCAATTTCTCTTCTCAGCCTCTCTCTCCACAGTTAAGTGAGTGTGTAATCCCCTGGAGCCGACATAATGCAGACACCACATCTGGCACGCTCACTCCATGTGTGTTACGACACAGAGAGAGAGAGAGAGAGAAGGCACTTTCTTGTCAAAATTGATCCCAGTGAAGCTCTCTTTTCTTCTGATTCTATTAAACTAGTTTTCAGGTTCCAATGGCAAAGAGGACCAATTATGCCCAATGACTGTGTAAAATATGCTCCTCAACAGAGGTCAGTTCCAGAGGGAGTGACTTATAGCAGAGAGAGGGAAAGAAAGAATTGTTTAGATTGAGACGGAGGTAGTTCTGACTCTAAATTCAGAGCTCCATTTAGGTTATACATTTACACAGTGGTTCCCAAACTTTTTTGGCCTACCGCCCCCTTTCCTGAAAAAATATTACTTAGCCCCCTGGAAATTAATTTTTAAAATTTTAATAGCAATTAATAGGAAAGATAATGCACCTGTGGCCATGACCGCCCCCTGGATCGCTGCAGCACCCATCAGGGGGCAGTGGCACCCACTTTGGGAATCACCCATCTATTTTTTTTTTTAACAACATCTAATACAGAGTTGATAAGAATCACTCTGATACAGTGAAAAGAGAACTAGGCTGGGTGACACGGGCATAGTTGTAGTTAAGAGGACTGACTTGGACTTTTCCTCAGGATAGCAGAATTGAAAAGTACTGACATTTCTTGCTCTCCTTCAGCAAATAAAAATAATGGAATAAGGACTTGCTAACCCCTTAACCATCAAGAAGAATTAATTTCTATTTTCTTTATTTTTATACTGACTGCCCCCTCCCCACATGTCTCATTATTATTCCTTCTCACTTCAGGTTCTGAAAGTTCTCCAGTTTTTTCAAGATTCAGATTGAGTATTCCTATAGCATGGAAGTCTTCTTGGTCCCCCCATAGCTGGGCCCTTGCCATTCAAAATGATATTTTTTTCCCATTTTGTGTATCTCTTACATGTCCATACATTCAAAGAGCTCACATTTTAACGGTGACCATATTATGTTATTATACTATGTATGTTATATATAATACATATTTTATTTTATATATATCCACATCCATATAATATGTACACATTATTTCTTTATATATTATGTAATGCAAACATATATACAAGAAAACTATGAAGGAATCTCATTGTGAAGGCGCCAGCATTGGGAGTAAAGAGGGAAGCTTTCTTCATAAAGGAAGCATTTTAGCTGTTATCTGGAGGCAGTGAACAGGGCCAAAGCCCGCGGACTCAAAGGAAAAGAAAAGGAGACTGAGATCACAAAGCGGCCAGCCAATTTATTACTCTTACCAGCAGTGGGCGTCCTCAGTAGAGAGGTAACTCAGTAGGGAGACACTTGGGGAACTTGAGGCAGGCATTTAAGTATGGTATCAAGATGGGTGGGGGTGGGGAGGGTTTCCTCCTGCACTGGAAGGGCTCAGAATCTAACATCCAATCCCGTCCCTTTTCAGGGCTCTGCACACTTTTCTAAATCCAATCAGGGACCCTCTTCTGCGCATGCGCATATCCCTCAAAAGGCAATGGGCTTTATACACACCTCTAGCCAAGCTGCAGAGTTGATATGGCTGGGGGGGGAGGGGTTTCCATGGTTACATGCTACATACACAACCAGCGGTTTCTATGGGGTTTTGAACCCAAACTAGATGGAAAAGAAGAAAGGAGAGAAGGGAGGGGGAGTGTGGTTAGGGACTTTCTGCCTATTCTAACCTGCACACCCAGCAGAAAAAAAAGCCTTCAGGGCTAAAGTAGGAGAACTTTCCAAGCATGAGGAATATGAGTGAATTACTTGAAACTGGGTGATAGTGTCATTTGAGAGGCACAACGCGGCGGCCAGATTCACGGTATCATATGACACTGAGAAGAGAGGAAGGTGAAAGTTCAGAAGAACTCCCTGTTCATTAAATTCATTAAAAGCTGTCAACCTTGAAAAATACAGAAACATCAAAATAATTAGAAAGAAGTCTTTAATCAGGACATGGATGACAATGCTCTGAGGACCACCGCCCAGAGTCACATGCAAGATGTCATACCTCAGAGACAAGCTCTGGGACTCTGAAAACAGTCTCTGGAAAAAATGTACCTTGAAGGGAGATTTTCCAATGAACTGAAGAATTTGGGATCTTATAGACATTTGAGGAATAAAGGAAATGAAGGACAATTGATGGTTTTACATGGAGACAAAGGAAGGAAGATTCTAGCCAGGGGCTGGACTACCTGGGAGAGACCTAGATACAATGGAAGAAATTTCCAAGACAAAAGGGTACTTAAGATTTGATTATATCTATTAATTCTATCAATGCTGAGAACTTTGGGTACTTTAAGGTTTATTGTTAGTCTAAGACAAGAGTGAGTCTAGGAGTTTTCTAAAGGCAAGTTCTCTAGAGACAAAGGTAATTTTGGGAGTTCCATAAAAAAACAAGACCATCAAAGCCAAAAAAAAAAAAAAAAGTATTGTATTTGGTCTTCTTGACAAGCAGCAGAATTTTCTTGAGTAGCAAGTGACATTGTCAAACCTGCTCTTTAGGAAGATCCATTTGCTGACTAAGCAGAGGATGAGCTGGAATGAGAAAAGTCTTGAAACAGGGGAATCACCTAGAAATATCCAAATTAACAGAAGTGTGATAGTAATCAGGAAATAATTTACTATGCTATAAATAGATAATAAATGCTATAAATAGATATACTTATAAAGTACTGAATTCTAGTCTTACCTTGAAAGAAATTAGTTTGTGGAGGCATAGTAATTTATATAACTTCTAAGAGAATTTTTTTTCCAATTGTAAAAAGATTGTAATAATTTCCTGTAATAGTTGATGCCTAATATTAATGAGAAAGACAACTTTTTTTATAAAAATCTTGGTAAAAATTAAAATACTACATAAATTATATACAGAAATTTGTTGTCTTCTAAACCTCTATCCTGAGAATGAGAAATATATTCCATTTAGAAAGTGTTACGTTTAAAATTGATAGGGGGCAGCTGGGTAGCTCAGTGGATTGAGAGCCAGGCCTAGAGACAGGAGGTCCTAGGTTCAAATTCGGCCTCAGACACTTCCCAGCTGTGTGACCCTGGGCAAGTCACTTGACCCTCATTGCCCACCCTTACCACTCTTCCACCTATAAGTCAATACACAGAAGTTAAGGGTTTAAAACATCCACAAGAAGTTTATGTCATATATCTAAATATTTAAGGCTCGAATGAACCCCAAAGAACCCCCCCAAATTCCAATAACACAAAAGAATTATAGAATCATAGACTTCAACGTGAAAGTTCAGAAACTATCCTATGAAATCCTTTTATTTTGTACATTGTAAGTTCTAAAATTAATATTCAATGCCTCAAAAGTATGATATTTATAAGGATTTATTAATATAAAATTAGAAAGCTAGAGAAATGTAGGGGAAAGAGTCCCAACTCACCCTTCACCTCATGCCTCTGGTGCCAAGAAGAAACGTGTGACCACGCAAACCTAATTTAAATACACCCCATGAAAACTGACCCACAAATATGCAAACCTTAAGGAATTATGGGTATGGCAAAAGAGAGTTTGGGTAATATAGTTTCAGGGGGTACAAGGTCTTCCAACTTTTACATTATATGTAAAATATGAGAAGGTAAACGACTCTCCCAAGGCAGCACAGGGAAAAAGAAGCAGAGAAGATATTCATTTTCAAACTATATAATTTCAAATCCTGAACTCATCCCATTCTACAATCCTGACCCTTGGGAACTTTAAACATGGGGCTATGCTTTCGCTATTGAATAACTAGAGTAAGAGGTTGTGATAAAACCAAGTTTTTGTAGCTAGGTCAAGAATGGTAACATGAATTAGCTAATGAAATTATTAAAACCTGTTCCTCTCAGTGAAGATTCCACAAAAAATTTCCTATCAAATATCTGAGATGGTACTGACGGCAAAGAGTGCATGTTAACTTTTTAAAAAATAACAATAAAAAATAAAAACCTCAATGTAGAATTCATTGAAAAGAAGATCTAACTTGTTAGTTCTCTGGAAGCCATCAAAAGTGAGTGTGTTCAAACACACACATATATATTTCAGGCAATAGTGCATAAGGAATACTGAGACACTTGTCAGCGGTATCTATAAGCATTCATTGAGCAGAGCCTAGGATATACTAATAAAAGATTTATGTTGTTAATATTTCTTCCTGCCTATTGCATAAGACTATGGTTATAAACATGAGGAGAAGAATATGTTTTTCTAGGAGAAGACTGGAATGTTTAATGCTATAATTCTGTTTTTCTTAGAATTTATTTTAAACTACTGGCTCTCTCAAAATCTCTCTGAAAAAATTTTAAGGAGATATATTTTCTTCAAAAATAAACTTAGTCTAACTTTGAATATTGTCAGAAATGGAAACAAATAACAAAAAGAAAAAAGCTGTGGAATATCTTGTGTTCTTATTTTGAAGTTTTGTTGAATTCAAGAGATTTCTACTCTTCAAATATTCAATGAATAATTGAAATTATAAGATTCAAAACTCTAACAGTAGCAATTTTTTAATCTAGAAAACTTGTTGAGAGTACAACACAGTTTGATGGAAAAAAACCAACCCTTTTTTCTTTTTACTCCCATTAAAATAATTTTACTAGCCTTATTAAAATTGAATAACTAACTAAACTAGTTTTCCTATGTGAGCTTTAAAATCTTTCAATGAATGCTTCTTGCTTGGCATCATTCCACCCAATTTTAACATTTTAAATGGAATTGCATTGAATTATGAAACTCCATTATCACTGAATAGTACCTATGTATGTAGAAAGCAATAAAAATTGGCCTGAATAGGACCTCGACTATGACAGAGTACACGTACAGCTCTTCTAAAAAGGAAGAGCAAAAAAACATGTTCAGTTTACAACATGAAACTCTTTTTTCCTCAAGGGTATCAGGCAGATAATTTATTCCTGTACTTCCAACAAATGGCCAGCATAAAGACACACGTATACATTAGCAGAACCTGCTTTGTTGGAATATTGTTATAAACTAAGTAGCTTATTCTTAAGCCTCTTGAAAATATTAAGCAGTTCTGCCAATTAGAATTTTATATTTCACCTCAGCTCTGCACTGTTCAAACAATTCCTGGTAGTTTTCTGTTATATAAACAGGGTAGGGTCAGTCATGTCAGGCAACAAACAATGAATGAACAGCTATGATGTGCCAGGTATTGTGCGAAGGACTGGGGATTTTGAAAGAGGAAAAAGATCTTCCTTGCTCTCAAGGAACTAATAGTCCAATTTGGACAGAAGGATGTAAGCAACCATTTATTAAATGCTTATTATCTGGCAAGCATGATGCTAAGCAGTTTATAATTAGCTTATTTGAATCTCACACCAACCCTGAAAGATCAGTATTCTTATTATCTTTGTTTTACAACTGAAATAACAATTTAAGTAACTTTCCAGGGTAATACAGCTAGCAAGTGTCTGAGACACTAGGACTTTGATCTCAAGGCTTTTTTGCTCTGTTGAGTGCTCTATCCACTGAACCACTTTGCTGCCATAAAATAATGTTGCATTGATATAGAACTTTTACTTTGCAAAATGCTTTATAAATATCTAATCTGATCTTCATAACAGTCCTAAGTGGTAAGTGCTATTATTATCCCCATTTCTAGGTAAGAAAACTGAGAAAGAAAACCACCCAGGTATTGTCTGAGACTAGGTTTTATCTCAGATCTTCCATATTCCAAATCTATCAGTCAATCCACTTTAACACCTACATGGGCGTGATGATATGAATTCAACATTTAAGCAAGATATTTGCAGGATAAATTGGAGGTAACAAATAGAGAGAAGATACTATAATTAAACTGAATCAGACAGGAAAAAAAAGTTTTTTACATGAGATTTTTAAGTGGTATTTTAAGTCAATCAGGAGCTAGAGATAAAGAGTATATATTCCCTGCATGAAGAAAAACATCAGTGAAGATGTCTGATGTCTGGAGATGGAGGATCTTCTGAAGGGAATAGTAAGGAGACTTTCTTGGGAATGGCTGAGTTGAAAACATTACATGTAATTCCTCCCTTACCAAACTTTAATTCTAACATTATGGGACCTAGTACTTCTGATCTTCTAGACAGTCATTCGTTTGGACTCTCCATTTCAAGATTCTTAATGTAAAGTCAGAGGAGGAAAAAGAAGTTAATATAAAGTCAGAGGAGGGGAAAAAAAGTGTGAAAGTGGCTGATTACATCAGGCAGGATATGTGCTTTATACGTCATCTGGTGATGGTCTCAAGGTAGGTATGTTAGGGGATGAATCATGAACTCTGGTGAATGATGAGGCCAGACACCATGGATGAATATAACAAAAGGCTATATTAAACAACACATCTTGATGTCTCAAAAGATTATTATTTTCCTCTCTATGTCCTAGGGCAATTAACTGTCTGGTTTCTGTTTCTCCAGACAACTAATCCTATTGGGAAGAGAAGAAAATGAATTATATCTAGACTAAGTGTATTGTAATGCTTCCATACTCAGATCTGTAGGGCATTGGTCTCTTGGGCTGCTAGTCTAGATTGAAGTGTACCAAGATTTATTGTTTTACATAATATCGGGTGGCATGAGATCTCTCGACTCTTAATTAATTTATAATATTCAAAAGTGTAAAATTCTGTCTAAAAGAAAAGAGATGAGCAAGGGGCTGTGGCATGGGAGATGGGGTACAGTAGATGCAAGGATGGTGGAGAAAAAGGATTTTTTTCTCCCTTGTATCCATGGCTACCCACCTGATTAATAACTTGGGCTGGCTGGGGAAGAGGGACAGAGGACTGAAAGAAGGAATAGTTGCCTGAAAGGAAGCTGCTCTCCCAAAGCAATTTTTAACACAGCGTCCTAATTTTCTTCAAGGGGGGTCAGAAAGAATGTGATGATCAAGTTGATGGTGGTGATTTGACCCATCTGGCACTCAAGGAACCCCAAAGACTGAGGTAGTAGAGTCCTGAAAGCTACTCCATAAATTTGTCTATGGCCCCCATGCTATACTCAAGTTCTCCTCGCCTCTTTATCTTAGAATTCGAGGAGGTTTCATCTCCTACAAGAAGATCCCTTTTACAAAAATATTTTTAGCTGCTCTCTTTGTGGTAGCAAAAAACTAGAAAACAAGGGTATGCCCTTCAATTGGGGAATGGCTGAACAAATTGTGGTATATGCTAGTGATGGAATACTATTGTGCTCAAAGGAATAATAAACTGGAGGAATTCCATGTGAACTGGAAAGACCTCCAGGAATTGATGCAGAGTGAAAGGAACAGAGCCAGAAGAACACTGTACACAGAGACTGATACATTGTGGCACAATCGAATGTAATAGACTTCTGTACTGGCAGCAATGCAATGACACAGGACAATTCTGAGGGATTTATGGTAAAGAACGCTACCCACATTCAGAGGAAGAACTACAGGAGTCGAAACACAGAAGAAAAACAACTGCTTGGACACTTGGGTTGATGAGGACATGATTGGGGATGTAGACTCCAAAGGACCACACCAATGTAACTATCAATAATATATAAATAAGTTTTGATTGATGACACACGTTAAAATCAGTGGAAATGTGCATCAGCTATGGGGGGAGGCGTTTGGGGGGTGAGTGAAGGGGAAAGTAAGAGCATGAATCATGTAACCATGGAAAATTTTTCTAAAAAAATAAAAATAAATAAAAAAGAAGATCCTTTTTGATGTTCTAATATATTGTCAGTGCTCTCTCCCTCTTAAATATTGTCTTTTATTTGTTCATCTATTTGTGTTCTTCTACTCCTTACTACATAGTATGTTGCTGATGGGTAGTTTACCATTTGATAGAGTTTAAATATCCTTTACTATTTTTTAGCAATGAGAAAACTGAGGCAATCAGTTCAGTGATTTGACCATGACCATTTGACAAAACTTGTGTCTGAAACAAAATGAATGTAAGTCAAATGATTTAGGGTCAGATTTCTCTTTACTGTTATCTGACACCTCTCTAGTTATTTTATTTATGTCCCCAGCTTCTATAGTGCCTTTTATTGATGAAATACATAAAAATATCATATTTGTACAAAATAAGATGAATGAACCCAGTGTGTTGATTTGGTATTTTATGGAAGTTTTATGGGAAAACCAGTTCAAGAATGGCCCAAAATGGAAATCTGTGTGTATATGTATGTGTGTGTGTGTGTGTGTGTGTGTGTGTGTGTGTGTGTGTGTGTGTGTTTTGTGTGTGTATTTCTGTTTTTATTGGAAGGGATAAATTATGACAACAAATGATAATTAAGTGCTTACTACATGCACACTGTGCTAGGCATTGGGGATGGACAAAGCAAAAAAAAAAAAAAAAAAGACTTTCCCCTCAAGAGGTTGGAGGGGAAAGGAATAAGAATTTATAAAACTTTTTTTTTTTTTTTTTTTTTTTTGTCAGATGGGGCAGTGAGGTGGGGCAGTGGTTGGAGTATTGGGCTTGTAGTTGGGGAGATCTAAGTTCAAATTTGGCTTCAGGTCCTTGCTAGTTTCTTAAACCTAGGCAAGTCATTTAATCCTTATTTTCCTCAGGTCCTCATCTGTTAAATGTGGAACTACTGGAGAAGAAAATTACAAATCATTCCAAGATCTTTGCCAAGAAAATCTAGAGATAAAAAACCATGGGGTCACGTAGAATCAATCAGACACAACTAAAATGACCAAACAAAAATAAAAACATGCCAGTCAGTGTACTGAGGACTTTACAAATGTTAAATTATTTGATCTTCACAACACTCCTGGAATGTAATACTGTTGTTGATCCTATTTTACAGTTGAGGAAACAGAGGCAAATAAAGATTAAATGACTTGCCCAAGGTCACATAGCTGCTTTGTGTCAGAGTTTAGTTTATCCTGACACCCTAGTCAAAGTGCCTCCTAACTACTTTAAAAGATTTCCTCCAAGTGATTGAATTCTATTGGTTCTGTTTCCCAGAATAGAACAAAGAAAGGTCTCTATCGCTGATATATCTCTTAGGCACAATATATTTATGTTTTCAGATTTGATGAATTGCTTCATTTCCCTTGGGATTAAACTAATAAAATCCATTATGGTTAAAAATAATGTTGTGGCCATAAATAATTATTGAGGTAGTATGCCTTTGAAAAATAATCATAATGTTTATTACTTAGCTTTTAAAATGAGCCACCAACAGCTGTATACCTACATACTGTGAAATGAGAAGTTTAAATAGTAGAAAATAATAACAGGAGGAATTCAAGCTGTCTATTACTGAAGACTATGTTTTGACCTGCTCTGAAAAATCTGTATATAATAACAAAACAATTGGTTAAAAATGAATTATTCAGACAATCAAGGGGTCATTAGGGAAGCAGGATATTTGGATCAAAAAAAGATTGAAATTGGAATCAGATGACCTGGTTTTAGTTGCTAAAAGCCTCAAATAAGAGCTGAGTGGAACATCCTACATCATCTAGCCCAGCTCCTTCATTCTATACATGAAAGAACTGAAACCCAAAGCCGTAAGTTTACATGCTTAAATTAAAGTCAGACCAAGCCAGAATTTGAAATTGGATTCTTTGGCTCAAAACCTGGTGCTTTATACACCAGAGCAGAATGTCTCAGTTTGACTCACTTGAACACATTCAAATTCACTTTAAATTTTAGTAATTAATAACTTTGAAGGTACTTTAATGGGTACCCAAGATGTTGAAATATTCAATTTTCTCAATCAGTTTACAATCCAATGGGAAGAAGAAAATTCACATTGGCAATCCAGTTCACTAGGCCTCTGCTGAAACTTCTGTTCAATAATATTGGCTAAGAAAGTCTTTAAAGTCTTGTGCAGCAGCAAATCCCAGGATAAAAAATGACTATAGTTCAGGGGTGGGAAAAATAAGAGTGAAGGAGACAACTCAAAGTGCTATGAAAGTCTGAAGGCAGAAAGTAACTCTTAAGAGATGGAGATGAAAAGAATTCACGGAAGAAGTGGTCTCCGAGCTATACTATTCAAGGAGCAAGAACCGGAAAAGCCATGAATGAAGAGTTCCGCGCCATATTGATTTTTTTGAGCAAAGACCCAAAGATAAAAGAGTAAAATAAGATCAGATATTTTCATCTGACTGGCAGAGAACTCAGAAGGAAAAGAACAAGACTTTGAAGAGGTCCATGATCAATTAATAGGGTCATATATCAAGAACTGCAAGTGATGTTAGAAGTCATCTAATCCAACCACCTCATTTTATTTAGGAGAAAGTGGAAGCCCAAAGAATTTAAATGCCTTTTCCAAAGACTCATAGTAGGGTCCTTTGACCCAAGATCTAACATTCTTTTCAATGTACACTATCCATTTCTATACTACAGGACTGTCCTAACCATTTAACATCCTTCCAACAAAATTTATAGAGGAACAGACTATTCAACATAAAATCAATCATTCGAATAAAAGTAATACAAAAGGGATTAAAATTTTTATTTTAAACTAATTTATAGGCTTTGTTATTTTTAAACTCCTATCTCCTGTTTTAGAATCAATACTAATGATTGGTTCCAAGGCAGAAGAGTGGCGAAGGTTAGGCAATGTGGATTAAATGACTTGCCCAGGGTCATACAAATAGCAAGTGTCTGAATCCAGATTTGAATTCAGGACCTCCCATCTTTAAGCCTGGCTCTGAAAAGGGTACTTTTAATGTTTCTGATATTCTGTGTTTATTTGAAAGGTTCATATGTCCTAATACATTTTCAATTTTTCTGAAGGTGGCATGTACAACTAAAAAAAGACATACTCCTTTATATCCCCATTTGATTTTCCCCAAAGCTTTATCATGTCTAAAGTTCTATTCATCTCATCAACTTCTTTCTTATTCATTTATTGTTAGATTCATTTAGATATTAAAGGGGTAAGAAAAGGTACCTCACTAGAAAAGATTTACTATCTATTTCCTCTATAACTCATTTAACGTTTTTTTTTTTTTTTTGTTTGTTTTGTTTTTTTTAAAACCTTACCTTCCATCTTGGAGCGAATACTGTGTATTGGCTACAAGACAGAAGAGTTGTAAGGGTTAGGCAATGGGGGTCAAGTGACTTGCCCAGGGTCACACAGCTGGGAAGTGTCTGAGGCCAGATATGAACCTAGGACCTCCTGTCTCTAGACCTGTTCTCAATCCACTGAGCTACCCAGCTGTACCCTCATTTAACTTTTAAGAATTTAGAAGCTTGTCATTTTGCACATATATTTATAGCATTGCTATTATTTCATTTTCTATCCCACGTCTTAACAATACATAGTTTCCAAGATTATCCCTTTAAATTCATTGTAATTTTGCTTTTGCTTCATCTTTGATCATGATTGGTATACTTGTCTTTTATTAAAACCTCATGTGAAGCATAATAATTTCAAACCATTGTTTAATTGTTGAATTCTGTGTTTTTAAATCCATTCTGCTATCTGCATTTTATTTTATGAGTGAATTCATCCCACTCCTATTCATTATGGTTTCTAACCATTTTCTTCAATACTATTTTCTCCTGTTAATCTTCCTCTCTCTTTTTACCCTGACCCTCCACAAAAGTCAGTTGTGCTTCTGAATAATGACTCTTATTATACTTCTATTTTTATCCCTTCTCTTCTCTTATCTCTTTCCCCACCTCTTTCCATTTTCATTAAGAAAATATTTTTATACACAACTAAGTTGGTATATATGTGTATTCTTCCATCTTTGAACCAATTCCTATAAGGGTAACATTGAAGAGCTTTTTACCTCACACATTTTCCCACTTAAAAAAAAATCTTTAGGGGGCAGCTGGGTAGCTCAGTGGAGTGAGAGTCAGGCCTAGAGACAGGAGGTCCTAGGTTCAAACCCAGCCTCAGCCACTTCCCAGCTGTGTGACCCTGGGCAAGTCACTTGACCCCCATTGCCCACCCTTACCAATCTTCCACCTATGAGACAATACACCGAAGTACAAGGGTTTAAAAAAAAAATCTTTATTGATTGCCTCATTCATGAAAGATATTTTTTTCTTATTCCTCCTACCTTTCCCCCTTCTCCCAGTGCATTCATTTTTTCTCACTTTTTTCCTTTGATTTAACATATCCCAACATAATTGACACATATCTGTTCTTTCAATCTTTATAACTCATTATCATTACCCTAATAATTATAAAGGTTTGGGGGTATTGAAGTAGGAATATAACCAGTCTGACTTTATTGCCTTTCATGATTTCTCTTTCATGTTTACTTTCTATACTTGAATCTTGTGTTTGAATGTTACATTTTCTATTGCATCTTTTCATCATGGATATTTGAACATCTATTTCAATAAATATATACATATTTTTCTCCTTAAGTTTATTTAGTTTTTCAAGGTAGGATAGTCTAGGATGTAAAACAGTTTCTTTTCTTTTCTTCTGGATTATCACATCCTCATCCTCCTTTAGAGAGGAAGCTGCTACATTTTGAGTGTTCCTGCGAGTGATTTCATTATATTTGAATTTTTTCTGACTGCAATATTTTCTCTTGGAAATTGCCTATACTATTCTGGATTTTTTTCATTTTGAGATCTCTTTCAGGAGATGATTTGTACAATCTTTTAATTTCTATTTTATTCACTTGGTTTGAGATATAAGGAAAGTTTTCCATTGTAATTTCTTGAAATATAATGTGTAAGCTCTTTCTTTTATGATGACTTTCAGGGAGTCTAAGAACACTTAAGTTATGTTTTCTTAATCTATGTTCCAGATAATTGTTTTTCTGATGAGACATTTTAAATTTTCTTTTTCATTCTTTTGACTTCATTTATTTTTTAATTTCTTTATGTCTCATGGGGTCTTTAGCTTCTACTTGCCCAATTCAATTTTTTAAAATAAATTGTTTTTTTCAGTGAGTTTTGAAACTTGTTTTCAATTTCATTGATTTTGGCTTATAAGGGACTTTCTTCAGTGAATATTGGCACCTCTTACTATTTGACCTATTCTACTTTTTTAGGTCTTATTTCACTCTCTCTTTTTTTTTTTTTGGTGCTTCTTTTAACAACCTGTTAAATTTCTTTTCCTAATTTTCTTACACTTCTCCAATTTTTTTTTTCCTTCAATTTTCCTACCAATTTTATACTTTCTTTGACTCTTTCATAAATTGTTGTTGGGCTTATTTCCAATTTGCTTTTTTCTTTGATGTTTTGTTTATGAATGTTGCCACATTGTTTTTTTTTCTTAGAATTTATCTTCATCTTCCTTGCCACTAGAGATGATTTTCATGGCTATTTTCCCAGGTAATTTTTTAAAGAAGGATTTTGTTTACGTAAGATGGGGATGAATTGTTCCAAGCTTCCTTTCTACCTGAAATTATAACAAGGACCCTTATTTCCCTGTAGCCACAACTGCTTCTCTCTGCTCTGGTGTTATGACCCATGTAAGATGGAATTATATGGGGGGGGGCTGCCAGCAGAACCCCAAGAAGGAGAATCTGTTGAAGGCAGTTGGAACTGGGAGGATAAAAGGGGAAACCCCCAAGCAAGTGGGAGTTGGTTTTGAAAATTACAAAGGAGAAGGAGGTGAACTCTTGATCCAGCCTGTACTGAATCCTGTTCTTGTGATACTGTGGTTGTGGCCATAACTGATTCCAGCCAAGTCTGATTCTTCACTACAACATCTACAGAGAGATTTTGGGGACTCTTTTGATAACCTGTCTCTCTGGAATAGCCTACCTTTATCCATTACTTACAAGAGACCCATGTTTTACTTTAGAAAGAACTATACTAGTTAAGAATCAGATTTTAATGGTGAGGAGAGAGAGAAACTTAGTTTGGAGCATTTTGCCTTGACTGAGTGAAGAATTCTTAGATTTCAACTAAGAAAACAATTAGCTATTCCCTTCATCCTCTTCCCATCATCCTCCATCCTTTCCTTCTCATCAATCATGTTATTAACGCCAAGTTATCAAGTCAGATGGCATTTTGGTTCATTCTGTTAAATGTATTAACCACTATTAGGGGGTTAAGAAGTTTTTTGTCTACCTTTGTGGGGATTCTCCATCTAGAAGCTTATTTCAGTTAGAAGGGAGAGCAGTTGGTGTGGGGAAGATTTTTCCTGTTATCTCTGGCTAGCCACACCATAGCCAGATAAGATATACCTCAATCAACAGAGAAACCTTTCCTCCATCAAGTTCAAGGAGTATAAGAGGGGAAACTAGATATTTAAGGCATGGTCACCAGAAATCGGATTAACTCAATTTCAAATTAAAATAGACCCAAGTCAGAATGACTTTTATGGAACTTTATTTACAATTAGGAAGGTTGAAGGTGGGGAAATTGAGAGAGAGAAACTCTGGCCCAGACCAGAGGTCTGGACCAGATAAGAATTTAGAGGCCCAGCAAAGGAGCACAGAGGTTAATTAAACAAGGCTTCTAGCCACAAGGCCTTTTACAAAAAGAGAGGCCTCCTTGAGGCTAGAGCCTCCAGAACACCCAGGGAGGAGAAAGGAATTCAACCTAACTTACCCACATGACAATTCAGAGGGAAACCGCCTGAGGTCTCACCAGAGATCCTTCAACACCAAGTTCAAGTGCCAACTCCCTCCATAGGAAGTTACCATCATATTTAAGAGATAGCGTCTTTTGTCACTTCCACCTCCTGCATCCACCTCCAATTTCAAGTGGACAAATGACAGCCTCAACACTGTTTTTGGACTGCCCAAAGGGCAGTCCCTTGTTTTTGATTTGTTACTTATTATCACATGTGGATAACTGATCTTCCTCTCCCCACTTAATTCTATGTTGGGTGGGGTGACATTATTTCTGATGGCTAGAGTCTATCAATGATGAGGATGATTTAATTCCATTTACACAGGAGACAGAAACAAATCTAATCATTCCATTTAATAAAGTCATCAACAAATAACTAGCAGATAAAAAGAGGGCTCCTGTGGTGACTGGAAGGAGAGAGATTCCTTTGACCTCTCTAACACCAATCCACACACACAAGCATTACTTTTTACACCCAGAATTGTGTGTGTCAATGGAGTTGCCAAATGGTTCACAGTTCCATGCCCAGAGTAATGTCAATGGCTCCAATAATGTCTTTATAAACAAATTGTTCAGTCCCCTTACCATCATCTCTGGGCTAGGAGCTCTTGGATTTCTGTGCTGTTGAGGCAGTAATCTCAAATGCCCAACACTGGAATTACTTCCGTGTTCATTACAGATGATATTCAACCCAGTGTCACCAACAACTGTTATTGACCTCTTAAGTTCTTTTTGCTGGAAAAATTTCTCATACTGATCATTTGTTTATTATGCTGCTCCATAAAATATATTATTTTTATATGATGTTACGTTGGTCCATAAATTATATTATTTTCAAGTCGTTCAGAAGAAAAGTTTGGGAAAGCTTACATGAGTTGTTTCCTCTCCTTTGTTTATTTTGATTTAACTCCTGCATAAGCTTAAAAATGACTTTTATCAGAAAATTAATGCATTTTAAATGAGAAAATGCACTGAAAATAATTACAGACATTATACTTTGAAATGCCTTTTAAATGAGATATTTGGAAAGTGCTTAGCCAAGTCCCTAGTACATTATAGGCATTTTATTAGTGTTTATTCCCTTCCACAAAATGTCTGATATCTATGTTAGATACTGATACATGTACCGAAGACCTAGAAAAAAATAAAATAAAAATAATAATCCCAAAGTAATTCAAATTTTTTATCAACCGTTTAAGGGATTGCTCTGACCCACTTCTAACAAAGAAAACAGAGAACTGTAGCATCATTATAACTTTAGGCCCTTTATTTGGCAATGATCAGAAAAATCAAATAATCAGTGTTGGAGAAACTATGAAAGACAGCCACAGGAACCATTTTGTTATATCTGTGATTTATTACAATCCTTCTGGGAAACAATTTGTGATCATTTGGAACAAGTTATTAAATTTCATAAATTTTTACAAAGTCATATCACTACTGATCATATACCTATGTGCAAAAGAAAACTACATTTAACAAAAACATTTAGAGTAGAATTTTCATATGGTCACAATTCTAGAGGGCAAATAGATTATCATCAATTAAAGAACAGTGAAATGAACTATAGGAATATAGGGAGACACACTGAATCTTTGATTTCATTGCTATAATGAGTTCCCAGGTGAGGAAATCCCCTTTAACAATGCAGGTTATCACAGTTTCTGCATCTGGTAATCTTTAGAACATTGCCTTGAACACTTGGTTCATAGTTCAATATGAATGAAAAATGTGATTATTAAAATGTAAGAAGTTATGAATATGAGGATTTTTTAAAAAGGAGATGACTTTTTTGAATTAGTGCAGAGTAAGACAACTGGAAACAAGATAATTTACAGAGTGATTAAAGTGATCTAAATTCTAATAATTAAAAAGTAATCAGAATTAGATAACTTATAATGAACTACTTTTTCTCAGTGGGAATGTGGGCAGCTTGGTCTTTCAATTGATAGACTGATTGATGTAGAGTTTAGCAAATCCTAACATTTGCTATTTATGGAAAGTGATTCCACTTAGCCTCAGTTTCTTCAAGTATAAAATTAAAGGACTTGGCATTAATAGCCACTAGTCATTATAGCTCTAATTCTATGATCCTATGACTTTAGAAGAGTGATGTACTATAAAATGTCACGTGATGGAAAATGGATTTTGCTTTAATATTTTGCTTTATTATAACAACGTATCCAATGCCAAGAATCTAGGTTATAGAGAATGACTCCATTATAAAACAAAGGACATTTTTAAAAAATAAAGATTTAAACATGAATTAAAATTAAAAATTAAAAATAAAAATAAAAAGGATACTACCTTTTATGTTGGAAATAAATATACTTATCCAATTTTAAACTTTGAAAAACAGTGAAGTTATTATAAAAGTCATAAATTAAGCAATCCAGAATGCAAAGTCTAAGTGTATTCTTCTGAGCACTATATGTATGATTTTCTTCATGCGAGTTAAATCACAATGTAGCAAAAGCATTAAAAGAATGACTACCTACTACACGAAGCATGTTAATAAGCTCTCAACACAGTTAGCATGTACATAGACTTATTTGTGAAAGGCCATATTGGACTGTCCAATTGAAGCTTAATACAAAAAAATACCAAAAAGCAAAAATCAGGCATTCTAATTTGAATTGTTGATTTTAGATCCTGTAAGGAAATAAATGAATATGTTGACAAAATGTTGCACCAATACTATGAATATTTCATTTTTTCTAAATAGGATCAGACTAGAAAATAATTTTCTTTGCTCTAGTTTATATGTGCAAATAGACAAACACATACATAAATGTATATGCATACATATACTGTAAAATGCATATAAATATATACATATATAAATTCTACTCAAATATATTTTTCCTGTCTTCTATCCTTATTTCTTATTCACTCAAGTGTCAAATACTGAAAATTCAAAAATTCTTTATCTGACCTTTCCACACTCAATCTGAGCCTAAGGGGATCTGTTATTTTAGTTTTACCTGGAAAGTCACAAGGGGAAAGGAGGGGAAGTGTGAGGGGAAGATCCACTTATATATTTAAGGCACTTGTTTTTTTTCTTACAAGTAAAAGAGAAAGCTTGAGCCAGATTTGGAACTGGTTGGTTGGCAAGCATTCCAAAATCCATCTAACTCTGAAATTTTAAAGGATTCATTAGAGTAATATATCATATCTATACTATAATAGACCTCTTCCTCCATTTTACTATTCTCCCCAAATTTTCTCTACTTGAAAAGTAGGGATAGGTAACATTACTTTTTTCCACTTTAGAACTAAACTAATCTTACCTTTCTTTCTTCTTTACCATAAAAAGTAGGAAAGGAAAATGAAAAGAGAAATTAAAAATAAAATAAGAAGTATGGTGTTCTATTTTAATATGAAAAATGATAGTCAGGCATTTCTCTTCCCAGCAGATATTGAAAACTTTTCCTACCTCTGCAAATACACCACTAAATGCCCCAAACCTTGGTTACTCAGGCAATCTTCATCACAATCTCATTATTCAAATCTGAACTCATTATCTCTATCTCCAAGTCCTCTTGTCTTCTAAATTTCCTAGTTTCAGTCAAGGAATGTTCATACTTCTGAGATATTAACCTTATTGCTAAATATTATCTAAGACTTCTCAACAGTCTTATCCCCAACCCCTCATATGCAATAATTTGCCTAATCTTGCTATTTTGACTCCACATCCCTCCCATCCAACCCTTTTTTTCTTTATTTATATGTATACCACCATATTTAAGCCTCCCTTCTCTTCTCACTTTGAATATTGCCATAAGATCTTAGTGGGCCTCTATATATCAAGTTTCTTCCCATTCAAGTTCATCCTACATATTGTGGCCAAAATGATTTTCCTTAAAGACTGTTCTGGACTTATCATTATGCTCCCAGAGTCTATTTCAGTTATTCCTACTGTCTCTAGAATGAAATATAAAGCCTTTTTTTGTTTCCAAACCCTTTCAAAACCTAACTATAACATATCTTCCCCATTTCATTGGACAAAATATCCCTCTACAGTTCTGTTCATTTAATCCTCTCTCTGTTCTTCATACAACAACCAATAAGTAAACATTTATTAATGACCTACAATGTGACAGGTACTGTGGTAAGTGGTGATCTAGTTATATAGTACTTACTAAATTCCAGGCATTGTGCTAAGGGCTTTACAAACATTACATCATTTGATTCATGCATTAACTCTGGAATGTAAGTACTATCATTTCCCCCATTTTACAGATGAGGAATCTGAGACTAAAGAGAGGTTAAGTAATTTTCCCAGGGTTATAGAGCTAGTAAATATCAGAGGCTGATATTAACGTAGGTCCTCCTGACTGCAGGTCCAGTTCTCTATCGACTGAGCCACCTTACTGACCTATGACATGACGTCTCCCATCTCTTTTGCTGTGACTAGCTATCTCCAGTGTCTACAAGGCCACTCATCTTTGCTACCCAGCTAAAACATGCCTTCTTTCCTACGCCTTTCCTGATCATCTCATTATCACTTAATGCTCTCTCTCCTAAACAATTTAATATGCAACTACTTTTTATGTATTTGTGTTTATTCTGCTTGTATTTATTTTGCCCTCCATATTATTATATAAGCTTCTTGAGATTATAGATTTTTGAAATTATTTTTATGTCTATCCTCAGTCCCTAGCAGAGTGCCTGATAACAATAGGCACTTGAATGCTTGCTGATTGACTTCACCACCAAACTCCTTAGGATGAAGAAATAAAAATATTTTTGGATTCAGTTTGTTTTCTGAAAAACTCCCCCTCATTTCCATCTTGCTTCTAAAGTTATCACTCAACTAGAATTCTTTTTTAGTGATCTTTTAATCAAGTTAGCTATCTTTTCCTCAATCTTCACTATTCTGTATTTTTCCAGAGCATTAATCAGTAAAGATCATCGTCTTCACCTGATTGTTCTACTGTCTTTGCTCTATTGTCATGACACTTTTCTCTCTTGTTTCCCTTTCTACCTGCTTGTTCATTCTTCACTTTTCTTTGCTGATTGATCAACCATATTTTGTCCTACTAGCTATAGGAGTTCTTCATTATTCTCTCCTTGACTCACTTCTATTTTCAATCTCTCTTCCACTATCTTCATCAATTCTCATGGGCTTAACTATTATCCCTATGTAGATCACTTCCAATCTATGTAACAAGGCAAATACTTTTTCCTAAACATTTCCAGCTCATAATTCTGAATTTTATTCTAATCCTAGGTCATCCAACTCAACCAATATGTTAGTTTGTGTTTTATCTTGTCCAGAATCCAGCCCACTTACTACTTTTAGGAATCCTCTTCCCATGCCAAAATAGATAATACTCCTCCTATGATAACAGTTACAATTTTTGTGTTTTATTTTTTCTGCTCCTTGAGATCAAAGATTGTGTTGCTTGGTAAATATCTTTAGTGCTTAGCAAGATGCCTAGCACATAATAAATATGTAAGAAATATCTTACCTGTTTATTCAGTAGTATTACTATCAAATTGGATATCCAATAACAGTGAACAAGTACAAAATCGAATTGTCATTGTCCCAAAACCTATTCCTCATTTGAATTTTCTGCTTTTGCTTACAGTGCCATCATGCTTTCAAATTATCTAGCTTCATAGTCTCTATCTAGCTTCATAGTCTCTCAGTCATTCCCATTAGTTGCCAAATCTTGTCAGTTTTAAACAAAATGTAATATTCTAATTTAAAAGAGACAAGTCTTTTTAAGTGGGGTCAAAGTGTAAAGAAGGACAGAGGTCAGAAATGTTGTCAAGGTTGTTTTGACAGAATTGTGGGAACAATAGTATATATAGTATGAAGAATAATAGAGTAGCACGAACATGGTTGTATAGGTCCTTGTCTCTTTAACAGAAAAGGGGAGAGAGGTTAGCTTTGAGCTTTAGTTCTATACCTTTTTCTTCCAAATAATTAACCTCCTCAGTGGATCATAGATTTAGAGTTTAGACTGGACATCAGAGTCCATCCTTTTTACCTTTCATTTTGTGGTACTGAGGCCCAGAGAGGATAAACAATTTTCTAAAAGTATTTGTGTGGTAAAACCAGAATTCAAACATAGGTCGTCATACTCTATATTCATTTCTTCTTCAATTGTGTCGTGTTAATTATAACTGTTTCAAAGTGTTTTTGTCAAGGCCAGATGAAATAATTTGAACTAAATGTTTATATAATCCCAAACTGCTTTATAAGTGTCAACTACTTTATTAGTACTTGCATCTGTAATGCCAACATCTGCTTATTTGAATTTTTTACCAAATACACCAGGTGTTCAGGACTTACAAGTATAGCCAAGCCTACTTTGAACCCCAGTGTAGAGGAGGAACATGTTAGCAGAGATTTTAGATTTCAAAATATAAATCCAAAATGTTTCACTTAACATTTATATTTTACCTTTATTTTATGATATATTTGTTAGTTGGAAATAGTAACAAGCTGGAATTATAGTTGAATATATGGAATTTATATGAAAATTAATGAAATATTGATCTTTATTTTCTAGAAGAATGGCAGAATGAAATAATATTTGTGGTTAATAATAAGCAGATCTTTTTGAGCATTGACAATTATGTTTTGATTTTAAATATCTTGAACAAAAAGAAAATTTCCAAACATCAATATTTTACCTTCTCTTCCCCTCTTTTACCTTAGTCAAAAATAGCATAAACAAACAAATGAATAAGTAAATATATTTAAATTTTTATATTCCTTTTATATAGATACATATCTTAGTACAAGAGTATTGTGATTTCTAAGACACTTTTGAATGTTAATTCCAAAGAATCATCCCATACTATTTTCATTGTAGTCAAATTAATTGAACTCTGCTTTAAGCCAAACTATCATTTGTATTAGATTTCCATAGTTTAGCCTTTTGTGTTCATAATACAATGGGATAGTGTAAAAGACATTGATTATTGGGGTCAGCTAGGGTGCTCAGTGGATAGAGAGTTAAACCCAGAGATTGGAGGTCCTGGAATCAAATCTGGCCACAGAAACTTGCTGTGTGTGTGACCCTGGACAAGTCACTTAACCTTTATTGCTTATCCCTTATGACTCTTTTACTTTAGGAACAAATGTATAGGAGTTGCATGTTGGGAGCTAAGATAGTGGAGTAAAGGATACTCCACTCCACTGACCCCCTCACACATACACACGCACATATACACACAAAGAAAATAAATCACTTTAGAAAAAGAAAGCTCACTTGGATAAGCATAGAGAGTGGTCCAGGTAGCATGACATCTGTGAGAAGCTGCAGAACTTGGAACACTCCAACATGATGTGAATCTGCCAGAGAAAATTAAGCTGCAGAATGGGAATAAGCCCAGCCCACACCACTCTGCACAGATATTGCAGGCAAAAAAAGTGAGGAAACCTAAAAACTTCCATGTGGCAGCAGAGCCCTGAGGATACAAGGGAGCAGAGAGAGTGACCAGGTGAACTGGAGGAAGGCACATATTCTATGTGGCATCAGCATGAATAGGTGGAAGACCCAAGAACAGGGGAACTGCCTAGCCCAAACCACATGGTAGGGGCAGAGAAGCAGCAGAGCGGTGACCAGATCAACTCATGAAACATTGGGGGAACTTGTAGCCCTGGGTGCTGAATATATTTGGACAAAAAAATCTGAAAACCCACCCAGAGCAAGCCAGTAGGGTCACCTCCTCAACAGACATACAGTGTGAAACAAGGGCAGTCAGGTTTATCCCTAGTATCAAAGAAGAAGACTTTAAACTTGGAGTAGTGCTCCCTCTGCCCAAGGAACAAAGAAAATCTCAACAAATAGACAAGGTAACAAGGGGGAAAGAGAACTAGAAAAATGAGCAAAAGAAAAAAAAGTCTGACCTTAGAAAGTTACTTCAATTAAACGGAAGACCAAATTGTGAACTCAGAAAGGGACAACAATGTCAAAAAGGAAAAATGTGAAACCTCAAAGCAAAAGATTGATACAATATAAGACCCCAAAAGTACCCACGGAAGAACTTGAAAAGAAGTTAAAAACCAAATAATAAAAGAATTGACAGAAAAATTCAATAGCTGGGAGGAAATTGTCTGAAGTAAACAATTCTATAAGGAATAGAACTGAAAAAATGGAAATGGAGTCCCCCAAAACACTGAAGAAAGTGACTTTCAAAGAGTAGCATTAGACAAATTGAAACAAAAACACAAAACTCGAGGAACAAAATAAATCCCTAAAAATTAGAATTGGACAAATAGAAGCTAAGGAAACTATAAGACATTAAGAAACAATTCGATGATTTTAAAAAATAGAAGATAATTTAAAGTATCTCACTGGAAAATAACTAACCTGCACAATAAATCCAGGAGAGATAATCTAAGAATCAATCATCAGAATATCTAAAAGCCATAAAAAAATAAAATAAAACCTAGCCCTCATGTTATAAGAAATCTTTGGGGAAAGCTACCTTGATATCCTCAAATATGAAGTAGAAATTATCAGTTGAGGGACTGTACAGATCACCTCCTGAAAGAGGCCCCACAATGAAATACCCCAGGACTATTATGCCTAAATTCCAGAACTCCCAGACCAAGAAAAGAGTATTAAAAGTTGACAGAAGGAAACAATTCAAATATCAAGGAATCACAGTCAGGTTTGCACAGTACCTGGCATCTTCTAAATTAACAAGCCAGAACACATGAAATACAATATTTTGAAAAGCAAAGGATTTAAGACTATAACCTAGAATATTGTATCCAGGAAAATTTATCATAATGATCTGGAGAAGGGGAGGGGTAAGATTGTCATTAAAAGAAATTGAGGAATTTCAAATATCCCTGGTCAAAAAAAATAGGGCTTAAAAGAAAATTTGATGAGCAAATTTAACACTAAAATAAAACAGAAAAATGGTAAAGTGAGAACTTAAGGGTTTTGATAAAGTTGAATAGAGTACATTAATACCTGGGAAGATATTGTTGAAATAATTAAGATCTCTCTCCTACTTTAAAAAGGTAAGGTGCTTAGAGTATGAAAGACACCTGTAGTGCCCAAGATACTCAAGAACTTTGTTATTTTTAGAGCAATAAAAAACAGCATACATTGAAAGAAGGGAGCTAAATAAGATGGACCAATATAAAATAAAAACAACAAAAAGGAGAAATGGGAAAGAGGAACACACAGGAAGAAGAAAACAGGAGAGATAGAATTGGGTAAACTACTTCTCATTAAAAGTAGCATAAAAGCCAAATGTGGTGGAGGAGGAGATGGAAGGATGGCTACATTTGAAACTTACTCTCATTGGAACTAACTCAAAGTGGAAATAAAACTAATATTCAGGTATAAAAATCTATATTACCCTTTAGAGAGGAAAGAGGGGTGAGAGAATAAGTCAGTCAGGAGTGGGAGATGGGCAAAAAGGGGGTGAATTAAGGAAGGCTATTGTGGAAAACAAATATCTGTGAACAGGGAAAGGTTAAAAGGAGAGAAAGACAGAGACGGACAGAAACAGAGATGGAGAGGAGTAAACTGGTGAAAATAAAATAGAAAGATAATTAGCAGTCATAACACTGAAAGTGAATGGGATGAGCTCTCTTATAAAATGGAAAAGAATAACAGAATAGATTGAAACAAAAATAATCCCATAATATTCTGTCTACAAGAAATGCATTTAAAACAGAGAGACATATAGAAAGTAAAAGTAAGAGACTAGAGCAGAATATCCTGGACCTCAGGCAAACTAAAAAAAAAACAAAAAAAGCAGTGGTATCAATCATGATCTTAGACAAAGCAAATGGGGAAAAAATTGATTTAATCAAAAAAAAATAAGAAAGGAAACTTTTGTTATAAAAGGAACCATAGACAATGAAAAAATATCAATATTAAAAATATACGAACCAAATAGCATAGGATCTGGTTTCCTAATGGAAACATTACATGAATTATATGAGGAAATACTAAAGCATTAATGGCGAAGGACCTAATCCATCCCCTCTCATAAATGTAAGACCAAAATAATAACCAATAAAGAAATTAAATAGGCACATAGAAATTTAGACAAATACATGAAAGACGTTTGTAAAAAAAATGATTGGCAATAGAAAGGAACATATCTTTTTCTCAGCAATACATGATACTTCACAAAAACTGACTACATAACAGGGCATAAAAACCTCACATTGCAATGTTGAAAAGAAATGTTAAATGTATACTTTTCAGAAAAATAATGGAATAAAAAGCATACTCAGGAAAGGACAATAGAAAAAAAAATAATTTAAAACTAAATAATGTTAACCTAAAGAAAGAGTGGATCAAAGAACAGATCAAAGACAGAAACAACAGTTTAATTAGAGAAAATGGCAATGAGGAGACAACATATAAAAATTCATGGAATCTAGCCATGGAGGTTCTTAGGGGAAAATTCATATTTTTAAATGCTTATGTTAATAAAATAAATAATGAATCAATGAATTGGGGATGTAAATAGTTTTAGAAATCTATAGAAAAAAATTAATTCCCAATTAAATACCAAATTGGAAATCATGAAAACCAAGGGAAAGATTAATAAAAGTGAAAGTAGGAAAACCATTGAACTAATAAATAAGACCAGGAGTTGGTTTAATAGAAAATAAATAGAAAAAAAAAAGAAAATAAATAAATAAATTAGCCAAACCATTGGTAAATTTGGTTTAAAAAAAGACATTCAAATTTCCAGTAGCAAAAAATGAAAAAGGTAAAATTATAATCAATGAAGAAGAAATGAAAGCAATTATTAGAAGTTATTTTGCCCAATTATAATCTAATAAATATGGCAATTGAAGTAAAATAGATGGATACTTACAAATATATAAACTACTCATATTAACAGAGAGGAAATAGAATATTTCCATAATTCCAATGCAGAAAAAGAAATTGAACATACCATCAAAATACTCCCTAAATAAAAGGCCCCAGGACAAGATGAATACACAAGTAAAATTCTACTATCCAAAGCTCAACTAACTCCAATATTAAATAAATTAGAGGCAGAGAGGATCCTTCCAAACTCTTTCTATGACACAAGTATGGTACTGATACCTATATCAGAAAGAAATAAGACAGAAAGTAAACTATAGATCAAGCTTCCTAGTGAACATCATTTGAAAATTTTTAAATAGAATACTGGGAAGGCAATTACAATATTTTATTACAAGAATAATATACCATGATGAGGTGGACTATATACCAGAAATGTAGGGTTTGTTCAATATTAGGAAAACTATTAGCATATTTTACTATATTAATAAAAAATAAAGAAACCACATGTTCAATAGATTCAGAAAAAGCATTTGACAAAATAAAACATCTATTCCTTATAAAAATTATAAAACATTAGAATGAATGGAACTTTCTTTAAAGCATCTATCTAAAACCAAAAATAATCATTACCTGTAATGGAGATAAACTGAAACCCTTTCCAATAATATCAGGAGTAAAGCAAGGATGAGCATTATCACCACCATTATTTAATATTGTTCTTGAAATGCTAACTATAGCAATAAATGCGGAAAAAGAAATTGAAGGAAATAAAATAGGGAATTACAAAGCAAAGTTGTTACTTTGTGGATGATATGATGCTAGACCTAGAGAATCAACCAAAAGACTAATAAAATAATTAACAACATCAGCAAACACTCAGGATACAAAACAAACTCAATTAAATCATTGGGATTTCTATTAGCCACCAACAAAATCCAACAGAAAGAGATAGGAAAGTAAATTCCATCAAAAATAACTCTAGGCAGGGGCAACTGGGTAGCTCAGTGGAGTGAGAGTCAGGCCTAGAGTCAGGAGGTCCTAGGTTCAAACCCAGCCTCAGCCACTTCCCAGCTGTGTGACCCTGGGCAAGTCACTTGACCCCCATTGCCCACCCTTACCACTCTTCCACCTATGAGACAATACACCGAAGTTAAGGTTTAAAAAAAAATAACTCTAGGCAATATAAAATACCTAGTGGATATATTTACTACAACAAACCCAGAAACTATATGAACAAAATTACAAAACATACTTCACACAAACACAAAAATCAGAAATAAAATTTTTGAAGAAATATTAATTACTCATGGATAGGCCAATTCAATATAGTGAAAATAACAGTCCTATGTAAATTAATGTACCTATTCAATGCCATAACAAACTCTCCAAAAATTATTTCATAGAACTAGAAAAAAATAACAAATTTCATCTGGAAGAATAAAAGACCAAGCATATGGAGGAAATTAATGAAAAAAATGTGAAGGAAAGAGGCATACTGTAAAACAGCAACCATCAAAACAATCTGGAACTGGCTAAGAAATAGCGTGGTGGACCAACAGAATAGTTTAGATAATAACACATGACAGTTAATGTCCATAGCAACTTTGAGCTTGATAACCCCAAAGATCTAATCTTTTGGGGACAGAATTCAAAAAACTGCTGGGAAAACTGGAGAGCAATATGACAGAGGCTAGGCCATGGGTCAGCGACTCACACCATAGGCTGGGTAGGATAAAGTCAAAATGGATATTTGATCTAGGAATACAAAGTAACAACATAAACAAATTAGGGGAACATGGAAAAAATTTACTTTATAAGCCTCAGCTTATGCATAAGAGAATGATGATCCAACAAGACCTAAGGAACATTATGAAAAAATAAAGATAAATTAAATTAAAATGGGTTTGTACAAATAAACCAATGCAACCAAGATCATAAAGGGAACAAGAAGTTTTGGGAAAAATATAGCAAATGTCTCTGACAAAAGTCTCATTTCTATAATATATATAGATCTGAGCCAAATTTATAAGAATACAAATATTTCCTAATTTAAAAAATGATCAAGTGATATGAACAGACAGTTCTCAGAAAAAAGAAATTAAAGCTATCTATACCCATATGAGAAAATGCTCCAAATCAATTAGATAAATGCAAATTAAAACAACTCTGAGACATCTACCAAATTGGCCAATGTGACCAAAAAATAAAATGATAAATATTGAAGGGTATGTGGGAAAATTGGGACATTAATATACTGTTGAAGGAACTGTGAACTGATACCAACATTCTGTAGAGAAATATGGAACCAGGTTCAAAGGGCCACAAAAATTATGGGTCGCAAAATTATGCACACCCTTTGACTTAGCAATACTAGTACTAAGTCATTATCCCAGAAAGGTCAGAGATGAGGGGGAAAGGATCAGCCTGTACCAAAATATTTTAGTAGCTCTTTTTTGTAGAGGCAAAGAATCAGAGACTAAAGGGTTTTCCATCAAAGTGGAATGGACAAATAAGTTATGCTAAATGGTTGTAATGGAAGATTATTGTACCGTAAGGAATGAGGAACTGGATGAGTTGAGAAAAACCTGGAAAGACTTATGAACTGAAGCAAAGTGAAGAGAGCAGATCCTGGAGAAAAATATATATAGTAACAGAAATAAAATAATTGAGAAGGACTAAACCATTATCAGCAAAACAAGTCTGCAAGACAACCACAAGGGACTCATGATGAAAATGTTATCTGTAGTCAAAGAAGGAACTGTTGGAGTATGAGTGCTGATCACAGTATACCATCTTCCACTATTTTTCTTCATAAGATTTCTATTGTATGTGTGGTAAGTCTCTTCTATTAAGATGTGATCAATATGGAAATATAAATTACATGAACATAGGAGTATAACTTAACTCACACTATTCACCCACTTGGACAGGCAGGGAAAGTAGGGAGGATGAAAATCTCAATTTTTAAAATTTTAAAAAACTATTGTCAAAAATTATTTCTACGTGCAACTGAAAAAAAGAAAAAAAATGGCTTCTGGGGAAAAAGAACCAATGCATAGTACTGATTCTAAAATGGAAGGTAAGGTTGGGTTTGTTTGTTTGTTTTTTTAACATTGATTGTGAACACTGCTAACTTTTGAATATGGTAGGTGGGGCTGAACTAGGTGATGTAACTATTCCCATCTGCAACACTGGGGAGTAAGAAGAGGTGAATCAGTAATGAGATTTGGGTCCAGATGCTTTTGAAAAAGCTCCAGGTGCTTCAGCTGCAGTAAGAACAGAAATCTCAGTTCAAGTTCCCTAGAGGTTGACAGAGTCCTCTAGTTCTCCCTGCCTTGAAACTCAGCCCAGGAACTCCAGTCCCTGAGGAGTCTAAAAAGAAAGGAAGGAAGTGAAAATATGTAAATGTAATTTTCAGCTGAATAGAAAAATCCAAGCTCAGAGGAAGACTCTGTATCTGACCAAAAATAAACCAGCTACACCAATGGACCAAAGAAAACAAAGAATACTTTGAGAATGAAGAAGCTACTACAGATAAAATGCTCTGGGGACCAGAAAGTACTTTATAGGGATACTTAAGAATCACTCTCCCTGTATGATGGGTTACAGGATCACGTTGATCAGTCACAAGGCATAAGTCGCTGTCCTGTATGACCTTCAAAGAGATTGTCAAAATGTTCGACAGCACGGACTAGCCCTGGCTGCCAGGGGTGATGGAGACTCTTTTCCATGGTGCCGGGACCCCACATTTCCAGGTACTCTAATAGGAAGAATGTGTTGTGCCCAATGTGAGCACATGTCATACCCAGATGACACTGAAACTGTTGATCTTTTGGCTGCATTGCCTCAGAATCTTGAAAAGTCATAGCAACTTGGTTTTGATAAGATCTTTTTCACCTGGATTGAGGGCAGACAATAACTAGCTCAGACAAGGACCAAGCATGACAGGGAAAGTGAACCTGCTTTCCTTGCTCCATTTCTCATGCTCTGTAAGTATATATTTATCACAAATTGGGGATGGAGATTCATTTCTCATAATTTTGTGATTTACCGATTTGCAGGGGGAATTGCCAGATGTGATGAAGACCTTTATTTTTGTGTTTCTGTCTCACCTCCTGCTGATTTAGATCTGGACTGTAGAAACTCATCTTGAAGTTCTTTTAAAAAAATTTCTGATTATGGCAGGGATGGACTCTCTACTCATGTTATTGATATGCATCTGAAACTGTCTTCTGGAAAGGGACCACTAAGCATGGGGTGGAATGAGGAGAAGACTATCATTTAAAGATTAAATATAGGCAGTAAATGTCATTGTGAAATTCATTTTGAAGTCAGAATGTTGACTGGTCTGAGAATGCGGAAGAATGGAAACCATATCTGGAAGAAATGGCTTGCAAACATTTGGAGATATCAGCAGGTTTGGTCTAGGCTTGGTTGCTGTGAGAGAGGTTCACTCTGTCTTATATAATGTAGATGCTGGGTGCAGAGCCGTCAGCTTTGAGAGTTTATGTGAAATCTAAGACACTGTTGAAGAGAAAGAGAATCATTTTCTTCTCTACTAGATACAGAAACCAAGTATTTTTGACTTTTTTTTTGCCACAAAAATCCCAGTAATCATTGGTATTAAGGATTTAAAAGTATGTCAGTGTCACTCTTTGTATTTTCTTCTGAGCCTATGACCAGTAGCCAGCCCAAATCTTCACCAGCATTGCTAAGTAGTTCTCTTTTGGATATGTTGAGTTGGGAAACATAATAAATCAAGATGGAAATGTCTACAAGTAGGAAACATGGAAGTAGAATCCGAAGTGAAGGTTAGAGATGAATATTTAAAAAATCTACATAGAGATGATATTTGAACTTTTGACAGCTAATGAGATGACCAATAGGGAAAGATTAGAAAAATCAAAAGAAACAATTCCTTTGAAGAGAGCATTTACTTCGCATTCAATTAATTAATAAATACTTATTAAGCACTGACTATGCACCATGCACTGTTGGGTGGTGAGGCTATAAGTATAGAATGAAGCAATTTTACTCAAAGGAGGGTATTAGTTCCTTTTTTTCAAATTAACTAAAATTGGAATGATTTTGTACAGTAATTTTTACAGTATAAAAATTTACAGTATAGCATAATTTTAACATTAGCATTGAAAACAATTTCAGGGAATGTATGTTAGAGTGGCAGAGTGGTGACAGAATCCCTTCAAAGGATTAATGAAGGTCCAAACCTCAAAACTGCTTGATTTTGTTTTGTTTGGAAAGCCTGAAACAAGTTCATATTATTGAATTAATAATTAGTGCCAATAATAATTTGAATTTGAATATAAATCTCCTTTTGGTATGACCATTAGTTGACAGATACATTTTTTTTCATATTGACTTGTTATATTTCTTATTTTCAAGTGTCATCTAGGATAAAATATTAAATGATAAAGCACATTGTTCTAACCACTGAGGCCATGTAATCACACTCAAGATGGATCATGTGTATGTATGTGTCAGAGACAACTTCCAGGGGGTTCTCGTTCTTTGAAAAAAATGGAAAGTAATGGACAGCACTGTCTATGAGCTTGCAAGGTTACATGCACCAATAATTTTGGGTGACAGAATGCTTTCATTTTTAAGGAGTTAAGAAAACTGTACAATTTGGAAAGGCAGTCATATATTCAATTATGTTTAGCTGCCAACAGAAATAAACTGAAATTGATCTGTTCAGAGTTGGTCTAGGTGATTTTATAACCATTACACTTAAAGGCAATAAAGGTTGACTAACCTAATTACTGCTGCTATCAGAGGACCTTGAAAATGCCTGTGGTTCCTTACCTGCATACCATTCTTGAAACTGTCTCCATAGTCTTGAAGTTTATCTCATATATTTGAAATTCAGACATTAAGAGCAAACAGAGATAACCTCCATATTTTAAAGTATAAATATTCCCCCTGCCTTGACCATTCTGAATTACATTAATTTTATCATCTCAAACTCATTATTGCTAGTACCTGAGATAAAAAGGTACTTTCTCTGCTTAGTTCGAACCTTGGGTCATCAATGTATCAGTTTCCAAAGTATCATCACAAAAGAGTCAATAGAGCTCTGGGAAGAATTGTACTAATAAACAATAATTAGAATTTATGAAGAGCTTTTCATCTTCAAAGTGCTTTACAAACATTAATTAAACAAAGTCCCAAGAGTATGAGCCTATTCAGTTGAGCATTCATCTCTAGGAATAACATAAAAAACATGTTCATGTTTAGCTAGCATACTTGAGCATTTTTGGCTGGGGGAAAGCTAACTCCTCACCATGGGAGGACTCTAACTTTGTGAAATTGTTTATTCATTTCATTTCATTGGGGTTGATTTTCTTTCTTGATGTAGCTTGAGCTTACAATTCTTACTTAACATAGTATCATGTTGATCTTTCCACTGATTTTCACCCAGAATGATATATGCATCCAAAACACACACACCAAATGTAAAGGACATTTAACAATTCAAATATAAAATTTTGTCTTTTATATATAAATATATTAATATGTTAATCAAATATTTATTTTATTGTTGAAGAGATACCCTTTTTTCTGAGGGAGATAACTTATTTTAATTAGTAGGAAGTGCCTTTTGTTGCTAGTAAAGTACAACCATTGTGAGGGGAGGGATGTTATTTTTTTCTATCTAAATAGTATCTTATATGTAATAAATATTTGTCATATGAATAGATGCAAATGAAGCTATTCATGTAGCCTTCACAAAAAAAGAAAATCATATAATGATAGATCTCAGAGTAAATGGAACCTCAAAGGTCCAATTCATGCTTAAACATAAATTAATTATGATACAATGCTACCAAATGATCATCTGTCTACATTTGAAAATCTGAAGTGAAGAAGACCCCGTAATTTCCTGAGGTAACCCATTTATTTAATGGACCATTCCTATTGGAAAGGATTTTTTTTTTAGTTGAGAGGTTTGAATACTTTGCTTATATAAAGCTAATATCACCCTGTTTGGAATGTTCACACTCTGAATGTTCACACTGTTTCTAGCTTTATCTTTTCAGGCATGGGTTCCTATTTTTTTAAGGAACCCTTTGGCAGTTCTTTAGAAACCTAGAGAAACTTCAGAATGGTGTTTTAAATACACACAATCAAATGGATAGGATTACAAAAGAAACCTAATGCATTGAAATATAGTTATAAAAGAAAACAAGTTAATGAATGCTTGGGTGTGAACCTTTGTTTTAGGGTGAAGTATAATTTATTGTGGGACTGTCTTCCCTATTTGTAGACAGCTAGCACATTTCCCTTAAATGCTCTCTTCATTAATTTTTTCAAAATATTTTTAAGAGTTATGACCTGAATCTGGAGGAGACTGTGAGGCAGATGACTTTATCCAATTCATGAGCAAGTCAGAATATTACAGGATGCCATTGATCCTCTGAAATGAAAGGCAGACAACAAAAGCCACTGTCTCTAGTACTCTTACCATTCATATTTTCTAATTTGTATGAACACTTCTGAAATTCAATGGGTCACCGAGGAAAATGGACACATAAATGGTGGATGTAATAGTGATTCAACTTCATGTCCTTTGAGGAACTTGATGAAAAACAAGCTTAACATTTTTAAATAAAAAATTTGAAAACTAGAAGAGATAATGTTCCATTAATGAAACAAGATTGAAGGATGACATATGGGCAGCCATCCTTTTTTACTGCCACCTTTATGAGAAAACAAGCCATGATATTTAAAAATATTTTTTTTAAATTAGGATATGGATTAGAAACACCCTAAATAGCGAAGCATGACTGGGTTGTGAAATACTATGCACCATGTTCTACTGTTCAAGGCCTTCATTTCTAAACCCATTTTTCTCAATGAAACCTAAAAAAATTATGTTAACTTTTATGGCTCTCATATCACAATATTGAATCATTCATATTGGCCTTTCAGCACACTGAAATCCCAAATCTTATCAGTCCATACATCCCTTATCCCATACAGTTTCCAAACTCAAGTAAATGACTTCACATTTATTATGAGCACATTATATTTATTTTGACAGATCATTGCTCTATTCTATTACAATCATTTTTATTGAGGAGGGGGCCTTGACACTGATTCAGTTGAGCTACTTTTACTGAAAACATTTCCAAGTAACTCCTGCTGTCATTCCTTCCCTGTCTTGACTCATCTCAGATCCTCCTGGTCTTTTTTTTTTTTTTTTTTAAGATTACCCTTCAGGACAGAGGTCAGGTTTTTCCAAAAAGAATTTTACCACTAATAAAGAAGAAATGGCAGGGGAAAAAAGAATAAGAAAAAAAAAAGAATTTCTCAAGAAAACAATCCCTGGAATTTTAGCATGGAGTACCCTTAATCTAATTTTAGAGAATTACTACATGCCTAACTAGCCCTGTTCTTATCAGAAAAGTCTCTCAGCCTTAATTTTTTTTTTTTATCAAATAGTCCTTTGAATTTACTTAAACATAATACTAATGTTTCTTTTCTTTGAAAGCCAATATTCCCTCAGAATCCTACTAATATCTAGGGCCAAGTTTCTTAAATATCAATCATTTACTGGACTAGTTAATGTGCTATATGCCAATACTAAGAAAAGATTCATTTCAGCATAGGTATAATGAAAATTTCTGTCAGTGCCATGGATGTATTAGATATTCAAGTTGTTGGGGCTTAAAGAAATGGAGTTTTAGAGGGTAAAGGATATGGGGCTTTTCGCATCAGAGGCATAAGGTCACTGCAAGTTTGGAATTACAGGAAAATTAGAGAGGTGGGATCGTAAAGTCAGAAATAAATAGGGGTCAAGGGTCAGTTAGGGAAAAGACAAGGACAGGAAGAGCCAAGATAGGAGAGTAGAATTGGGAACTCCATCTCATGACTCAATTCTGGAGCTAACTCAGTTTCCTTTCTATTCAATTTTTAGCCTAGTCCAAATTTTGTCTTGTGGGAAAAAAAAATTTCTCATTTGTGGGAATTGGGAGAAAAATTCATTGACATTTTTGGACCTAGCACTAGGAAACTGGATCACCTCTACTTGCTATTTAGAGACTTTTAACAAAGTCCTAGGCTATATTGTCCAGAAAAGCAGTCAGATCCAAAGATTTAGGTAAGGTATTTTATTTAAATTTCATATCGAACCAACTATATGTCTTACCTTAAAATTGGTCCCATACAGAAAAAAAAATTGGTTACTTTTTTCAATGTTCCTTTGATCATATATAAATATTTATGCAGAGTGGCACACCACTTTTTCTGAATTTAGAGAATTGCACTTGTCCACTTTTCCCCTCCCAACTTGGCAAGTCTCTAATCTTTCTTCCAACTGGAACTGCAACTACCTATCCTCATATTATTTCCTTTTAATTAATTGGTCTTATTGGATTCTTTTTAATATATAAATGTCCACCTCTACCCTGTATTTGAGGTCTAGCCCTAAGCTAAGGAATCGGCCTGGTTCCAATCTTGGGTTAGGAACTCATCCTAACTCACAAATTTCCCTCTAACTTTAAAATAACACCTTGTAAATCAGAGTGGAGTGACAGAGCCAAAGAAAGGTTGGAATGAAACTAATTTCTTTACCAGGACAAGATAGGAGATCAGAAGGAAAGATCTATCTAACAAGGTAACAGTACAGGCTGGAGCAGAGACCAGGTCTGCCTATGTCAACCAGCAGCAATCTTTGGAGGCAGCTAAGTCAGTGGCAGAAGCAGCTTTGAGAGCTCTCAGCCCGCACATGGTATGGGGCATTCTTTCTCTCTCTCTCTCTCTCTCTCTCTCTCTCTCTCTCTCTCTCTCTCTCTCTTTCTCTCTCTCTCTTTCTCTCTCTCTCTC
>NC_058130.1:43537231-43653765 GCF_016433145.1 Gracilinanus agilis | reverse complement strand
TATATATATATATATATATATATATATATATATATATATATATATAATCTGAGGGCATTAGCAATGTACTGAGTGTTAGGTGGTAAATGTACATTACTCAGAAAGTGGTGTTTGAACAATCCTTAGAAGGAACTTAGGAATTCTACAAGATGGATATGAAGGGAAGTACATTCCAGAGATGAAGGATAAAATATGACAAGGCAGATGTTGGATGGACCTGGAACTGCATATAGTCCAGTTTGAGAGGAAGAAGAATTGAATGAAGAGAATAATGGGCAATGTGTCTTAGAAGGTAGGCAAGAACAAGGTTTTGTTATAAAAGAGGTATGAAAGTGAAGCACAGGTCTTTATATTTTGTCCTAGAGACAAATATAAATCCCTGAAACTTCTAGAGAAGGAAAACAACATGGTCAAAACTAATTAGTCAGGTCTATGGAGAAGGGATGGTAAATGAAAGAATTAGACTCAGAGTCTAATCACAGAAGATTTGTATGAACTGATATTATATCAAGTGAGCAGAAACTGGAAAATACTTTCTATTATAATGCAAGAAGCGTAAAGGAAAATAACCTTGAAATAGTTAAGAACTCTCAGATCTGTACAATGGCTACCATGAATATAGCGAATCAATGATGAAGTATATTAACCATTTCTTGCAAGATAAATGAAGGACTCAAGATGAATGAGATAAACATTATTGGAAATAACCAATGAGGGAATTTGTTTTGATTGTCTATGTATATGCATCATGAGAGTTTTGCTATTGATAAAAATCTATCATGGTGTTTATTTCTGTACTCCTTTCTGATAGGGAGCTCAGTTTGATGGTTCCATATTATCATAGGGTTAAAGCTGTTTGGCTATCCACATTAAGTCTGTCATCCATATGTTTAGCCTCTGAGAGTAAAAGGTAAAAGGCTGCCTAAGGAGAAGCAGATCACCCTGATTCCAAAACATATAGGAAGTTTTAAGTTTCCATGTCGATCTGTATTGCATTTGCACTCACAAATAGCCATTATATTTTTAGCCTGGATGATGTATGAAGATCCAATCTCAAAAAGAAGAAAAATTGAGCATGATAACAACCCAAAGTTTAGAGTGAGGAGACCATAAGGAGGATATTGCAATAGTTCAGGGGATACTTGGTGAGGGCCTGAGCTTGTAAGGCTTGTGAGTGGAGGGAAGGGATAAGATACTAGGGTTATTTTGGAGATCAGATTGGAAAGACTTGATGGATGTTTCAAAATGGGCAAGTGACAATGAAAAGTTGAGACCAACTCAAGTTGCAAAGTTAAGTTATTGGAAGACTCCTTGTTACTGCAGAAAAAATGTGGAACTTCAGGTCAGAGGAGAGAGGATGAGGAATTCATTATCAGAAATTCTTGTGCTACCCCTAAAATAACTGGAGATAGTAAATAAGTAATTAGCAAAGCAAAGTTATAGAATAGCAGACATAATAATGTTAAATAAGTATATTTGGGAGTTATTTGTAGAGAAGATACTCAAATCAGCTAGAACTGATGAAATCAATAACAACAATAACAACTGTAGTACACAGAGAGAGGGTCAGAACAGTTTTTACAGGCTTTGGATGAGTTCTGAAGTCAGTTAGGAGTTTAGAATCTTGGAAGAAAGTTTCAGTTGGACCTGGGACCTCGTGGAGAGAGCCAGGGCCAGCCAAGCTGCTTCTTCTCCTATTTGAAGATTGAAAATTTAGCCTAGCTTTAGAGTATTTATTTGAGATTTGTTAATTTAGATAAACCCTTTGAATCTCCATACTCTACCTCATTTCCCTACCTTTCTTCCTTTACCTAATGTCTGTGAGGAGTGAATAAGGAGAGTGAATCAGAGAGTAGTTTAAATCTGTGAGGGTTCAGCTATACTCTTGTAGTATTTTATCTAGAGAGGTTAGGTAGTCATCATCATATTCCCTTTTGATTTCAAGATCACCTTGAGAGCTGAGTTAAGGCAGGACCTTCCTCAAACCCCATCTCTGCCTCCCTTCCCCCACCTGAGGTTTCTTTAAACAACTGTTAGGGCTTCCTTTAATCCCCTTTACTTGACAATTTAACCTGAGAAGACAATAAACTCCTTTTGTGTTTAAAACAGACCTGTTAGTTACTTTGTCAGTTAATTAGTAAGAAAGGGAAGCAGAGAATAGAACCAACATACTCTGGGCTTGAAGGGAAGCCGGTATCCATCTTGAAGGAAGGTGTAACTGCAAAACAAGTCCCTTCCTGTGAAATTAACTAAAGCTTGTAGTTAATTTCAATTCAGTCTATTTCCTTCAGTTTGTCTTTAATCTGAGTCCTAGTCTATAAGCCCTGCTGCTCTTTGCCTGTTCAAATTAATTCCTCCTCTCCCTGAAGATCTTTGTTACCTTCAGTGTTATACTCCTGACTTCAGCCTCATATTATATCCTGAATCTCACTATTCCATCTTACCTGCAACTCATATTATTTACCTAGCAAGTCCCTGACAACCTCCCTTCCAAAATCCCCTTTAACCAAACACCTTTCCAAAATTCTCCCATTACACAACAAAAAGATAATCAGAGAAAGGTAGAAAAAAGAAGGCATCCAGAACAGAACTCTGAGCCAAACCCATGGACCAGTAGTAGGAAAACACTGATTATTGATAAAGGAGTTTAAGAAAGAGCAACTAGAGAGGCAGGAGGTCCAGTAGAGTGTGTTTTGAAAAAAGGACAGTCAACAATGTCAAATGTTACAGATCTTAAAAATGGTAGTTTGAAAAAGAAAGGTCATGGGATTCATGACCTAGAATAATAACTTTCTAGTTGCTTAGAAATGTATTCACTAGGGACAAAGTATAATTATATCATGATTCAAAGTGTTATTCCAGCCAGAATTTCCATGAATGTTGACAGCTGGAACCACTGAATAGAAGCTTTAGGTGGCAAGTTAAACACAACTTTCCCTCCTCCCAATCCTCTGAGATGAGTATCTTGCTTCATACATCATAAAAAAGGGCCATTTGCCAAAGGCCTCATTTTCTCCCATCCCAAAGATGCCTTCTTCCTGGATGTTGATCTTCACTCCTGTCACATATGAACAGGTAGCACTGCTGCCAAGAGAAACTCCTCTATGAAAACAAGTGATCCCATTCCATCTCTTTCTTCTCTAGCAGATTCTTTCTTTACTCTGCTACCTTTCTTACTTAGCTTCAATCTTTCCCTAACTATAGATTGCTTTCTTACTGTTGAAATATATGCTCATCTACAAAAATCTGTCACTGTATCCATCCATCTTCACTAGTTATAATTGCATATAGTTGAGGTAGCTGGGTAGCTCAGTGGATTGAAAGCCAGGCCTAGAGACAGGAGGTCCTGGGTTCAAATTTGGCCTCAGACATTTCCCAACTGTGTGACCCTGGCCAAGTCACTTGACCCCCATTACCTAGCCCTTATGACTCTTCTGCCTTAGAACCAATACACGGTATTGATTCTAAGATGGAAGGTAAGGTTTTTTTAAAAAATAATTGCATATATTTCCTCCCTTTTGTAGTTAACATTTTTTGGTAATAAGTACCTCCCAGTGGAATTGCTTGTCACCTCTGGGAAGGGGGAGGCAAAAAGGAAGGCAGACAACATGTATCATGTAAACATGGAAAATATTTTTAAAATAAAATATTTTTAAATATTGGTACCTCCACTTTATTTCTTCTCTTGTCTTAATTCTTTAGAGTTTTGTTTCCACATTATGATCATTCCAAGAAACTCCTCTCTACAAAACTACTAATGATCTCTTATTTGCCAAATATAACAGCCTATTCTCAGACTTTATCCTTCTTGACTTCTCCTTAACATAGTCAATCACCTGCTTCTCCTCAATATTCTCTTCTCTTAGGTTTTCAAGTCTTGTTTGACTATTCTTTAACTCCTTTGATCTTCATTTACGTTGTGTATCACATGGAAGTCCCTCAGGGCTTTGTCCTGGGCCTTCTCCTCCCACACTGTTTCAGTAGATAATCTCATAATGGGTTCCCAAGGAGTCAATTTTTATCTTTATGCTGATGATTATAAAATCTACTTATATAACTCTAACCATGCAATACTCTTAGAACTTTCAGTCTCATCACTTCATACCGATTGGATGTAGTAAATTGGATGTCCTACTGACATCTTGAACTTAGAATATCCAAAATTGAACACATTTTCTTTCTCCCTAAATACTTCTGTCTAATTTGGCTATTAGTTTACTAGGGAGGGGACTAAAAGAGTGTTAGTCTCCCAGCCTGGCTGTTATCCTTGACTCCTCTCTCTTTGTCACTTTATATTTAAACTGTTGTCACATCCTGTTGATTTTATCCATATACATTCTTTTGTATATGCCCCAATCTGTCTTCTGACACTGCTGTCTATCATGCCAGTGCACACAATGACCCTCACACCAGGCCTATTGCATTAGTGTATTGGTTGTTCTTCTGGTCTCAAGCATCGCCTAACTACAGTCCCTCCATCCACTCAGCTGTGAAACTCACCTTCCTTAGGGCAATAAATCCAATGGTTTCCTATTGATTCCAACATATAAAATGGCTGAAAGCCATTCATGACCTCTCCTCGGCACATTGTGATCCAATAACATTAGACTCTTTGATGTTCTTCCCACAAGGTACTTCCAACTGGGCATGGGTGGGGGGGTGGGGTTTTGAGGTTTATTGTCCAAACCCAACATTGAAATATTCTTCATACTCATCTCTTCTTGGCTTCCCTAGATTTCTTAAAGTCCCAGATAAAAATTTCCCCTTTTACAAGAAGCCTTCCTGATAACAATTTTAAAAAAACCAAACCTTACCTTCGAACTTAGAATCAATATTGTGTATTGCTTTCAAGGTAGAAGAGCAGTAAAGGCTAGGCAGTGGGGGTTAAGTGACTTGCCCAGGGTCACACAGCTAGGGAGTGTCTGAGGCCAAATTTGAACTCAGGACTTCCCTTTTCTAGTCCTGGCTTTCAATCTACTGCATCATCTAGCTGCATCAGAATTACTATTAATCTAATATATTCCCTCTGTTGATTATTTCTGATTTACCCTGAATATATACTTTGTACATAACTTTTTGCATGTTATCTCCCCAACTCCATTTGTCAGTGAATTTCTTGAAAGCAGGGACTTTCCAGTCTCTTACTTTGCATCTATAGTGTTTTGTACAGTGCTTCAAATATAATAGGTGATTGATTACTGTTTCTTGACTAGCTGACTGGCTTCTCTTGAATAAGTAAGTACTTCTCTTAAAAGCTCTTAGGCACTTGACTGCAACTTCTTTACTGATATACAAGTGGTAGAAATTGGATCATTATGGCATATCCTTTTGCCCACAACTTTCAACTAAAACATAAACAATTTCATTTTTCACAGCTTAAATAAGTTTAAATAAACAGCTTATGCTCTCTATTCCCTCATAGTACCACTGGGCATAATAAAATACCCAACAGTCATCATAATGAAACTTACTTGACATTTTAGGGATCCTAATTTTTTCACTGCTGCTGCCATCTCCACCATCACTGACTGTTCTTATTTCAATTATGTAATCTTCTTCAAATGGAACAAGAAGCTCAGCAGATGTGTTATTTGTTTCCAAAATGTGTGTTTTACTTTGTCTATCTTTTCTGTATAAAATCTGAATAAAATAAAGATAACAGTTAATGCTATATTTTATTTCTGCTTAACCTATGTATACATTTTTCTCTCCCCTTCCATTTATATTAATTTCTAATAGGTTGCCAATTTCTATTGATTCTTTCTTGACAGTATCTTTTCTATAGAAATCCACTTGATTTCCACAGTCAATGCCTTATTTATAGTCCTTTTCAGAAGTAGTAAAGTGTATACCTCCCCACACACACATGTGCACATCACCTGGAACCATTAGTAACTACTTTAGTAGTAGTAGTAGTAGTAGTAGTAGTAGTAGTAGTAGTAGTAGTAGTAGTAGTAGTAGTAGTAGTAGTAGTAGTAGTAGTAGTAGTAGTAGTAGTACTAGATCCCTGCTCATACCAAAATTTAAGATAGAAAATAATGGATATTTTTTCCTCTTTTTTGATCGCATTTACCTTATCTTGTCTATATCCTGCCACAACTATCATCCATCTCCACAGGAATCTTGGACTCTATCCCTCTGGTGCCAGATTCTCAAAGGTAAACTTTCCCCCATCTTGCTCAGAATTGAATCTCTAGGCAATTCTCATCTGTCTCCTCTACAATTTATAGCTTCTATTATGTGCCTTCCATCTCCTTTAAAATATAAACTCCTTGGAGATGTCTGCCTAACTGGCTTGAATTTGTTTTCTTGGTGCTTAACTTATTGTCTATATCTGTTTCTCTTGAAATCCAGCCATGTAGTTCGAAAAACTTGCACTTATAGCATAGCACAACCCAAAATTTAATCTAGTAAGAGGAAGGACTTTTGTCCAGCTCTAGATTTTGAATTAACTTCATAGGTAACCATAAGATCAAGAAATTCAGACTTCAATCTTCTAAAAGAGGATGAACATTTCTTAATGAGAGGAAAGAATCAAGAAACGGATAGATACAGTTAGGCAGAGGATTATCAGTGTCCTAAATCATGGGAAGAGGAAAACAAAATAATTGGACAGTTCCTCTTGCTATATCATTGAGCTATTAATATGGGACCAATGTAATTGTCTTTCCATTTTGCTACACATTTGGATGGATGCTGAAGCCTTCAGAAGTTATTTGTGGGATGAATCTGGGACTCACTGAAATGAAAGTAGTATTGGATTGGATTTTATGATCTATTGTGGTATTTTATAATTATAGGGAATTGGGATAGAATTAAGAGGATGTTATACCAAAAATATAAATTGATATCTTGTACAATTTATGGAATTTGAGGTAAAATTTTAACCATATGAGTTGTTTTCTAGAAGCGAACTCTGTTTAGAGGTTTTCTTGAATATCTTTAGGTGTAGGCATAAAGAGACAAGTTACAAAAGATTTGGTGAGAGAGGACTGAATCAGAAAACAAGATAAGAAATGGTAGGTGTGATATCAGAATTTGAATTGTGTATTCCTTGGTTACATGAATTTATTTGAGTTATACATTTTCCCCCTACTGGATTGAAAGCTCCATAAAGACAGAGATTACATCTTATCTAACTTTTGCATCATCTAGCTCAATACTCTGTATAAAGTAGTTGTTTGATAAATTCTTATTGACCTGAACTAAATGGTAAAGTTATCATACCACCATTATATGGCTTATGCACAGAATTGGAGAGGTGATATTTTCTTTTTCTTTAAACTTAGTTGCTTTTGCTAATGAAAATATTTTTTGGCCACTGCCTCTAAGATCATATAATTTATCTTTATTAATTAAATAGCTTGAGGATATTATCTTTAGAGCTTGCTGTGAAGAGTCAGTGTTTAGTTTGGACAAGTTTCAAATGCCTGCTTATTTATCTGCCAGGAGATGATGCCCATTAACACTGATGGAAGTAGAGATGATTTACTCTGGTCTCCCTGATTGCATTTCTACAAAATCATTTATATGTTATCACAAGATTCTTTTTTCCAGGAGTCAAGAAAGCTTGGGATACAAGCAACAGTGTTTTCCTAGGCTTATAAGAGATCCCTCCAGGCATCTCTATCAATGACTTACTTATTTGCTTCACCACCTATTATTAGACAGGGAGTGGAGTACATATATTGGTGAATCATTTTGATATTCTATAGGACCACAGCTAATTCACATAATTTTCATATTTCTGTGTTCCACAAACACAATGAGACAACAAATAGTTTCTTCTACTGCATCAATATGCAGTTGTCTTAGCGGATATTCAATTTTTAAAATTGTTATTATTTCATTAGCATGGGATATATTTTTTTAAATTATAGTCATACTACTTCATCACATTGTTAAGTAAGGCTCTAATACACTGGATAATTCCTCTGTGGAGGATTTTTAAGGATATAGTCAGAAGAATCATGTGAAATGAAGGATTGTGGAGCATAATGATTTGCACAATAGGTGGAAGTACCTTAATTGATTATAACAAGTATGGCACTTTGGAAAGAGTGGAAAAAAATTTGGAGCAAGAAAATACAGGATCTAGTCTTGCCTCCTTTACATACTACTTGACTGATCATATCCCAGACATTTTTTCCCTCTTAGCCTCAGTTCCTGAGAGACTTGCATTTGATAGCTTCTGTGTTTCATTCTATCTCTACCTCTATGATCCAATAAAATCATGGAAAATTTAAATTAAAACCATTAAGATACTTAAAAATATTATTTTTGGAGGAGGTGGCAAGGCTAAGTTAATCAAGAAGATTATTAAAAACATTATAGTTTACATTTTAGAATGCTGGACAGGGAATCAGGAAGAACAATGCCCATGTCTTGCCTCTTAACACAGATTGTATGACTCTGAACAATTACTTAAGTCTCAGTTCCATAGGCAATTATATAAAGCTAATTTCCTAAGTGATTTTTGTATGTATTCAAGGCTCTTGTCAAGGTAGTTCCCTTGTAAAGGCACAGATCTTATACATTTAGATCTTATACATTGATCACATAATTTAGATGATTTTTTAAAATGTAGATTTCTCTTTACTCACTTTGTAACCCAACACATCAGACTCATTTTCCATGGTTTTTACATGTTCCCAATTCAGACATAATTTTGAGTTTGTCAGTTTCCAGGCTATGTTGGACGGTGCTTGACTTGGAGCTTAAAAAAATACAATCACAAGATACAAATGAATATTAATTTGTTTATAGTTGCTGAATGACCCATCAACATGAAAAGGGAAATAAGTCATGGCTGGTTAACATTAGAAGGAGTTAAATGAATGCAATGCCATAATAAATACCACATTAATTCTAATCAGGGTAAAGTAATTCATTCAAATTCTACTCATTTGGGAATGTATTTTAGAGAAGACATTGAATGAATAATGGCTTTGTGCTGGTCCAATATTAATTTGTTAATAATTGCTGTTGAATTTGTTTACTCTACTGCATAGAAATATTTTGAAGGCACCATTAAACATTTTTGCAACTGTCCATTAATCTATGGATAACAAAATAAGTGACAGTCTCAATATACTCTTTGCCATCCTGCCAACAATATACTCAGAATTGCTTTTCAAATATCACCCCTCTCTGACTCAACATTTAAAAATTTTCTGTTTCTAATATGAATCATATTCATGTTATTTTCTAATGGATGAAGTTTCTTTCTGAACCACATAACACATATAAAGAGGGAAAAAATCTTTTTATAGGCCATCAAAATTTTAAGACAAATAATGCCACATTCTTTGAATAATTAGAATTAAAAGTGACCAAAAGGACAAGAAAGGCACAAAATGGGAGTGAGAAGATGGGAACAATAAGTAGTAAGAACAGCATAAATGATTTCGTAGCTGGGATATCTTTATGTGTAGAGGAATCATAGTGTAGTGGATAGAAAATGAGTCTTAATATCAAGAGAAAGTAGTTTCATGATTTACCTCTAAGAAATAATGGCAGTGTGATCTTGGGCAAATCCCTTAGCCTCTCTATATCTTGGAAAACTCTCTAGGAAAATAATTTACTCATGAGTTGTTAGTCTGCATTGTTTAATGGAGGAGAAGTTCTCTACATTGACAAAAAAAGTTTGGACATCAATACATACACAAACACACTAACTTACTCTGGTCATATGCACTTGACTTTAAGTTATGTCTACTTTTCTGTGTGGACACAGACATTTAAAGTGATAGGGTACTTCATTCATACATTCTATTTTAGACTATTACCTTCCACAAGAGGAATCTGTCACTTTTCTGCCCAAGTGTTAGTGACATCCTCTCCAAGATAACTTTATATCTACTTTACATGTATTTTTCATATACCTATGTAACCAGAGTCCCAGAGACCATTGGTATGCTGGAGATTAATGCCACACTCCTATATCAAAGTGGAGAAGAGTTGGCAGGAATGGGAAAGAAGCAAGATCCATTCTTTTACAAATCTTCAGTCTCTTTTGGCTTTCAGCCTCTCCATTATCAATAGAGAAGACAGTGATGATGTCACTCCCTCTTCATGTCAGTAACAGGAGAAAAGGCTCTAGGAAGAAGCTGGCATGAAAATAGTAATATTCATTTCTTTTTTTACAGTTAGAGAACTGGGCACCCTTGAGGAAAATCTGGAAATTTCTCAGTTGAGCTGAGGCTAAGAGAGCATCAAGAGTTTGGATCTCTCTTCTCTCCCATTTCTGCCAACTCTATTCTGCCCTCATTACCAATGAGGAGAGATCTCTTAAAATATGGACCAATTTTCTCCCACAATTTAATGTAACCTCCTTGAGGCTGACTTTTTAGTGTCTCCTTTTAATAACAGTCATTAGTTAAGTGCTTGGAATATTATAAAATTTGAATAAATACTTATTTTATTGATTTGAGCTAGTGCTGAAAAAATAGGTTATTAAATACTTATAAATCATTAAGGTAGGCAAAATAACAATTTGTTGATAACAGAGTCACTTTTTTGAACATAGCAAATCCAATTAGTAATTAAAACAAAACAAAACAAAACAGGGCTTTGTCTTCAAAAAGGACTTAATAAAGCTGGACAGTAACTTTGTTTTACAGAAATACAGTGGTGACAAAAATGATTATGTGTCTTCTCTTCCTCAAACTAGCTGAAGGTGCCTTTTCCATTTTTCCCCATTGTTACAATGATAGAAGAACTGATCTCTCTTGGGATTCCAGTTTTAATCCAGGCCTGCAGTTATGATGGGCTCCCTTTGTTTCCGTGTTCTTTAAAACTAAGCCCTCACATTAGCAGCCTCACTTGCAATCAATACTGAGCAAATATAAATCTACTTCTTTCCTGTCACTTGCAATGATGGATTCTGAAGGTTTCATTTATTGCTGTCTATCCTGTATTTGTTTTATAAAGAAAAAGCACTCTTTCCAACATGAGCTGGTTGATGGAACACCAACTGGGATCTAGGAAAGTAGCTTCCCCTTCCTACTCTGCCAGGGATTCTGCAAGCTTGATTAAGTGACCTCACCTTACTGTCATTGCTTTTTCATCTCCCCAAACAGAGATAAACATTCTGCCTCATAACAACCCCCACTGCAATGACATGAGAACAAATTTCATTAGAAATAAAAATGTAAAACACCTAGGAAGAAGTATCATATTAGCATTCACAATTCCATTGATGTGATTTGAATCTTCTTTTTCATATGGAAAAAAGTTTAGTAAAATAAAAAGATGATAGTGGACTTGCAAGTGATTGGGGTTTCAGTTAGCACTATTACATGCCTACTTTGTCACATTGGGCAGGGCACTACATCTTATTTATTTGATTTCCTTCTTTATATCAGCAAATTATATTCTTTTCTTTCTAGAATTGACATCAAAGAAATCTTTACCATCTGCTCTGCTGATATATCTTAATGCTGATAACACCTTTCCATTTAACTTGCAGGTAAAAGTTCTTATAAATGTTGTCTCCCATGAGAATGGGTGTTCTTTGAAAGCAAGATCCATATTGCTTTTCTATACATGCCCTAATAAATAGGTAATTAATGTTTTTAATTAATTAATTCAAATATACACATGTCCATTTATGTAGAAAATTGAGCTAATAATGTTTACAACACCCATACTCATTTTTTTCCTGATAATTTCCTGAAGTATTATATGTGAATGTATTTTGAATGTAAAAGATATCTGGAAGGCAACATGGCATAGTGGGTTAAAAGTCAACATTATTATGAGGAACATATAGGTTCCAATCATACCTCAGGCACACGCTAAGTATGGGATCACAATTTATTAAAACTCTAATGGCTCCCTGGAAACCCTGTAAGACTATCGATTATATATGTTATACAAATTTAGTAGTAGAGAGAATTTTCACACTAGGAATATCACACATAAATAAAATCATGAAAGTACAGTTATCAATGTGTGTCATTTGGAATTATCCTAAGCCCTGGGAGACAACAACTTCCAGGACTCTCTCTGCTACAACTTCCCCTGACACTTCACACTTCCTTTGTGGGAAGTGTCAGGGAAAATATAAAAGGGAAAGTTTGGTACCTTTCTCTCAACCTTGGAGGCTGGTTAGTCTCTCTCTCTTCCCTGGAAGCTCTACTCTCTGACCCTGTAGGCGGGCTAGCTCTCTCCATCCTGAGACCCTGATCTCTCTCTTGGCGCCTTTTTTCCCTTTATTCCTACCTCCTAGTTTTCCATTGTCTTTTCCCTTTCTAATTAAAATAAAACATAGCTATTCAAACCCTAAAATTGCTCTCTGATCATTCATTTGAGGGCTCTGGTCAATTTCCCCCACCAGGCTTGCCTCTACCTTCCTTTCCCTTCCTCTACCTTTCTCTCTCCTGTCTCCCATCCATCCTACCTTCTTACCTTCCTCTCTTCACTTTCACACACATATTTTATGGTGACCACAGCCGGACCAGAACCTGCCTGCCTGAATACCTGCTGACTATCCTGCCTGCCTTACTGCCTAAGGGTAAGTAAAAAATTTTTCCCGCCCAAACCCAGCCCAGCAGGGGATCCCTTCCCCTACTAAACCCCTGCCTCTCCTAGATCTAAATCCCTAAATACCCCCCAACCCCAGCCTAAGAGCCTTAACCTTAATCCGCCTTACCTCTACCAGGCTAAAACCCAGCAGGGGATCTCGCTGGAAAACTCAGAGGGGTGAAAAAAAACGGACTCTTCCCCTACTCTTCCCCTGCCCAGCATCTGTGCCTTGGCAGGGCATCCAAATCTAAGACCCCAATCTCTCACCCTCACCAGCCTGCAAAGACCCTGGTCCCCTAGGAAAAAATCCAGCCAGTGGCAAAAGACCCAGCAGGGGGTCTGACAGTGGCAGGAAAGCAAGATCTGCCCCCAACGGTCTGCTGGCAGGAAAACCCAGATCCCTCTCTACCTTCTACCCCACTACTAGCTTCAGTCTCTCCCTTTGGAGAGATTTTGCCTTTTAAAAGGCAATACTAAAATCCCAAACATTAAAAAACCCCCACTTACTTTGCTTATCAGCCTGATAGCTTTCATCCCAGTTTGTGTCCATTTCACTGCTCCTCCCTCCTTTCTCCTTACTGAGTTGCAGTACTACATAGGCCACTAGAGGCCAGCACTGAGCACGAAGTGTGCTTCCCCCTCCCTTTTTTCTGCTAAGCTGCAGTGCTACCTTTATGCCATTGGAGGGGAGAACCAAGGATAGCATCAACAGTGCTACCTTTCTGCCATTGGAGGGCAGCACCAAGGACAGCACTGATAATAATACATTAAAAATAATAATAATAATTTTTCCTGCTGAAAAGAAATAAATAATTAAAAACAAACACATAAATACACAAATAAGAACAAGCAGTTAAATAAAAAAATTAGAATTAAAGCAAACTGAATAAAGGCTAGCTAATTAAATAAACAAATAGAAGCCTCCCAACATGTTTGCTTCTATATAGGAAAATCTTTTGGTTTTTGCCAAATTGGACTGCCTTCTCCTTCTGATGCTGCTAGGGAATCTTGTTTTCTTAATTTTCAATATGATGATGCAAAAAAGGTTGCAAATAGGAAAATGCAAGACAACATCCAAGCAGCAGTACAAATACAATTTGGCAATTTCAAATACGCCATGCATAACGCACTGGAAAAGGAGGATCCAATTCAAAAATCTGATTCCAAATTTAGCGAGGCTATTCCTGAAACACTCAGAGAGGAAAGCCCTATTTCTCCTATTTCTTCTGAAATAGAGAAGGAGACAGCTGTAATGAAACTCCTCTCTCATCTTGTGCATCTCCTGACCAACTCTCCCTCCCCTCCTCCTCCTGACACCTCATCCTCTCCTGTCCCTTCTCCCAATCCATGACCAACCCCAGACCAGACCATACTGGTTCCTACCAATACTGCTGAGACAAACATACAAACAACTCAAAAGACACATAATGCCATGGTAAGCACACAAACACCTAAAAAAGATCTGTTCTGCCTCAGTAAGCACCAAAAGGACTAAAAAGAAACCAAAACCACACTATGATTCTGATTCTGATTCTAATTCTGATTCCTGTGATGACCTTTTCCCCTTAAGGGAAGTGCCTTCATTAGACAGATCTGGGGATGTGATAAATTTAACACACCATAATCCATTCACTCCTGAAGATATCAAAGAATTTAAAAAAGATATTCTAAATTATGATGATGAACCCATAGCTGTAATGAAAAGGATGGAAGATATATTTTTCCAATACAATCCTTTCTATAAGGATGTGGAAAAATTACTCAAGATCTTCCTGACAGAGAGAGAAACAAAATCATCTCTCGTGTAGATAAGGCCTGAGGACAAAATGCAGCACACTGGCCACATGAGGACCAGAAATGGGATTATAACAATCCAGAGGAATATTTGCAGCTAAATAATGCTAGGGCTGCAATATTAAAAGCAATGAAAGAATGTGCAGAATGTCCAGACAACTGGAACAAATTTGATTGACTAATGCAAAATGATGACGAAACTACCTCTCAGTTTATGGACAGGCTTATTGAATTGGGAGCTAGATATTTGGACTTGGATTTATCAACAAAACAAGGCATATGACAAATAAGGTAAACAATTCTAGCAGAGTGGTCCAGGATTACTTTAAGATGCATTATACCAAATGGCCAGAAATGGATCTGGAAGAATTAAGGAAAATAGCTGTGTATGTCACTAAAGGACATGAAAAGGAAAAGGTACAAACTAATGACCTATTAGATACCATACAAAAAGAACTGAAATCATTATGAAATAAAATAGAAAAGCAGGAAAGAGGGCATGATAATACACCAATATCACTTGCCCCTCTCCAAGAGTTTAATTATCAATCTCTGTTTTGCCACTTCTGTAACTAGAAGGGCCACTTAATGATGCATTGCAGGAATTTTTTATGGATAATTAGAAATAATAATAACTACAACAATTACAGAAATAATACTAATTTTGGAAACAATAATTATAGGAATCACAATTTCAGGACTGATAATCAGGCAGATAATCTACAACAAATGACCCCACAAAAATATCTCCAAAGTCCACACACTAATAAGGTGCCACTGCTCCTCCACATGGGTCAGAAAGAGGTGCCTCATAAACTCTATTAAACTCTATTGCTTTTGTAACTTTGTTGCTATTAACCCCTTTTAGTTTGTCTCCCTTTAAAAATAGCAAAAGAAGAAAAAAACAGAATTTTGAATACAGTGACTTGTAGACCCCCTTAACTTTATTTATGCCATCTGTTTTTTGCCATATGCCTTTGTATTGATAATTTGGAAGACTTGTATTTTGTGTATTTGAAAGATTTGAACATATATTACCTCTATAAGGAAACCTGTATTGTATTGAATTGATTCACATTTTGTGCTTTTTGTGAAATTTGTGTATTTTCTTAAATGTATTATTGCTTTTTTAACATGATTATTTTACCTCATTTGCACTCACACTTTGGATCATGGCTAAGCTAAGAGGAAATGCATCAAAATTCTTGGGTAAAAAACTTTATATTATACCCCTCCTTAAGTGACACGATTTGCAACATACATATACCTATATTTATATTTTCTCTCATTGTCACTGATTATAGGAGATATATATGTAGGAGATATAAATGTTTTGAAATTTTAGCAAATTTTTTTTATAATTGCATGTGCAATTTTTAAATTTGAAGCACATGTTATCTAAATTGAAAGAGTTTTTGATTATTAGATTAGTGTAGGTTTAGTATATCCATTTGTTCTAACTGTAACTGCCTGCCCAAAAGCCTTAGACAATTGAAACTCCCATTGGTATTTTGCTATTATGAGACTTAGTACATATGTTTGATTCAATGAAATGGGATCAACAAAGGAGTACAGATTTCATCAATACAGTGCCAAGGAAGTACGAATATCTATATAGTGCCAAAGAAGCACATACCTGCATGATGCCAAACAATCACACATGTCAAACAGAGAAACCAATCCTATTAGGATTGCTAAGACTTTATGCCAATAAAAAGGTCTTGAAACTAGTGTGAGCATGGAGGTTGCGAAGCTTAACATATGTTAAGACATAGGACTCTTCGAACTACACTCCTTGAAAAAATTTTTGTCAAGTACCTAACAATTGCCTATTCTGGTTCCACATTATATCCCTGAGAAGAAATGATGAAAGAAGAAAAGAAGAAATGAGGTAATATCAGACCAATAAATATAAACCTAGTCCTTTTCCCTAACTTTCTTACTATGGTGGTTGACTGTGGTCCTGGCTGCTAAGTGGGTAAGTGCATGATATTGGACATGGATCACTTTAATTGGACATTATTCAAAGACATAGTGTGATTTTCTTTTTTTTCTTATGTAGAATTTTTTCCATATGAAATTTTAGGATTGGATGTTAAAAATTTTTTCATCCATTACTTATTTGGCTTTATTGTGCTAAATTTTTTCTGATGAATTTGGTTGGCAGTGATTCATATGCCTCTTGCCTCAGTCATATATCCCTCTGTGATTTCATTGTTTCTTTCTATCCTCCTCAGGGGGTAATGTGATTTCAATTTCATATGGAGAATTTAGGTTGCTTTAGAAAAGACGTTTACTGCCTCCTGGAATTGAAATAGAGATACCCATAGAGTCCACATGGAGAAAGAATGATCCAGGAGCCTAAGAAAGCAACTGGATGTGAAAAATTTTGAACTTTGGGGGGTTTTACATTCATTTGTCTGGTTTTAAAATTCACATGTGTGTTTTAAAATTCATTTGTTTTGTTAAATTCACCTATTTTGTTCAAATGAATTTGTTTTATGTATGTATCTATTTAGTTGTGAAAAAAGGGGACTGCTCCCTGAATATTTTTATAAAAGAAGCGCCATTTGATTTCTTTATATTGTAAAAATTGTTATCTTTCTTCCCTTGTATTGACGTATTTACCCTTTATTTATTGTAATTGTAAATTTATTTATGTTTGTTATGATGCATTGGGGAGATTGGTCTCCCAAAAGGATCACAGGGAGGAATGTGTCATTTGGAATTATCCTAAGCCCTGGGGTACTACAACTCCCAGGAACCTCCCTCCTACAACTTCCCCTAACAACTCCCACTTCCTTTGTGGTAGGTGTCAGGGAAAGTATAAAAGGGAAAGTTTGGCACCTTTTCTCTCTCTCAACCTTGGAGGCTGGCTGGGCTCTCTCCACCCTGGAAACAGAGCTCTCTACCCTGAGACCCTGATCTCTCTCTTGGCACCTTTTCCCCTTTATTCCTACCTCCTAGTTTTCCATAGACCTTTCCCTTTCTAATTAAAATAAAACCTAGCTATTCAAACCCTAAAGTTGCTCTCTGATCATTCATTTGAGGGCTCTGGTCAATTTCCCCCACCAGGGCTGCCTCTACCTTCCTTTCCCTTCCTCTACCTTCCTCTCTCCTTTCTCCCATCCATCCTACCTTCTTACCTTCCTCCCTTCACTTTCACATACACAAATGTTATTTGGAAACCCCATGAGGGATTGACAAGTATTGATGATATAAAATGTGAATTATGGAACATACTTTACTATTCACTTCACCACTTTTGCCATTTTTTAAAAACATTTATTAATATTCATTTTTAACATGGTTACATGATTCATGCTCCTACTTTCCCCTTCAACCCCCTCACTCCCCCACACCCATGGCCAATGCACATTTCCACTAGTTTTGTCATGTGTCCTTGGTCAAGACCTATTTCCAAATTGTTGGTAGTTGCATTGATGTGGTAGTTTCGAGTCCACACCCTCAATCATGTCCACCCCAACCCATGTGTTCAAGTAGTTGTTTTTCTTATATGTTTCCTCTCTTGCAGTCCTTCCTCTGAATGTGGGCAGTATTCTTTACCATAGATCCCTCAGAATTGTCCTGGGTCATTGTATTGCTGCTGGTACAGAGGTCCATTACATTCAATTTTACCATAGTATATCAGTCTCTGAGTACAATGTTCTTCTGGCTCTGCTCCTTTCAGTATGCATCGGTTCCCGGAGGTCTCTCCAGTTCACTTGGAACTCCTCCAGTTTATTATTCCTTTTAGCACAATAGTATTCCATCACCCACATATACCACAGTTTGTTCAGCCATTCCCCAATTGAAGGACATATCCTCCTTTTCCAGTTTGTTGCCACCACAAAAAGCGCAGCTATAAATATTTTTGTACAAGTCTGTTTATCTATGATCTCTTTGGGGTACAAACCCAACAATGGTATGGCTGGATCAAAGGGCAGGCATTCTTTTATAGCCCTTTGAGCATGATTCCAAATTGCCAGCCAGAATGGCTGGATCAGTTCAAAGCTCCACCAGCAATGCATTAATGCCTCCATTTTGCCACATCCCCTCCAACATTAATTACTCTCCCCTTCTTTCATTTTAGCCAATCTGCTAGGGGTGAGGTGATACCTCAGAGTTGTTTTGATTTGCATTTCTCTAATTATTAGAGATTTAGAGCACTTTCTCATGTGCTTATTGATACTTTTGATTTCTTTACCTGAAAGTTGCCTATTTATGTCTCTTGCCCATTTATCAATTGGGAAATGGCTTGATTTTTTATACAATTGCTTTAACTCCTTGTATATTAGAGTAATTAGATCCCTGTCAGAGTTTTTTGTTATAAAGATTTTTTCCCAATTTGTTGTTTCCCTTCTGATTTTGACTACATTGTTTTTGTTTGTACAAAAACTTTTTAGTTTAATATAATCAAAACCATTTAATTTACATTTTGTAATTTTCTCTAACTCTTACTTGGTTTTAAAGTCTTTCCTTTCCCAGAGATCTGACAAGTATACTATTCTGTGTTCACTTAACTTGTTTAGAGTTTCCCTCTTTATATTCAAGTCATTCACCCATTCTGAATTTATCTTGGTGTAGGGTGTGAGATGTTGATCTAGACCTAATCTCTCCTATATTGTTTTCCAAATTTCCAAGCAGTTTTTGTCAAATAGTGGATTCATGTCCCAAAAGTTGGGCTCTTTGGGTTTATCATACACTGTCTTGCTGGTTTTCTTCTTTCCTTTTTTTTTAATAGATTGACCAGTACTTTGTCTATTTTATCTGTTTTTTTTCAAAGTACCAGCTTCTGGTCTTATTTATTAATTCAATAGTTCTTTTACTTTCGATTTTATTAATTTCTCCCTTGGTTTTTAGTATTTCTAATTTAGTTTTCACCTGGGGATTTTTAATTTGCTCGCTTTCTAATTTTTTGGGTTGCATGCCCAATTCATTGATCTCTGCCTTCCTTAATTTGTTAATATATGCACTCAAGGATATAAATTTCCCCCTGAGTACTGCCTTGGCTGCATCCCACAGAGTTTGGTAGGATGTCTCATCATTGCCATTTTCTTCAATGAAATTGTTGATTGTTGATATGATTCCTTCTTTGACAAATTGGAGAATCATATTATTTAATTTCCAATTAGTTTTTGATTTTCCTGTCCAGGTGCCCTTACTAATTATTATTTTTATTGCATTAAGATCTGAGAAGGTTACATTTATTATTTCTGCTCGTTTGCGTTTGTTTGCAATGTTTCTATGCCCTATTACATGCTCAATCTTTGTGAATGTACCATGTGCAGCTGAAAAGAAGGTGTATTCCTTTTTGTCCCTATTTATTTTTCTCCACATATCAATTAGATCTAATTTTTCTAGCACTTCATTCACCTCTCTTACCTCTTTCTTATTTATTTTTTGGTTTGATTTATCTAGATCTGAAAGAGGAATATTTAGATCTCCCACTAGTATGGTTTTACTATCTATTTCCTTCTTGAGCTCTGCCAGTTTCTCCTTTATGAATTTGGGTGCTATGCCACTTGGTGCATACATATTGAGCAGTGTTATTTCCTCATTGTTTATACTGCCTTTAATCAGGATGTAATGACCTTCCCTGTCTTTTTTAATCATATCTATTTTTACTTTGGCTTTGTCAGAAATCATAATAGCCACTCCTGCCTTCTTTTTCTCATTTGACGCCCAAAAGATTTTGCTCAAGCCCTGAACCTTAAACTTGTGTATTTCCACCCACCTCATATGTGTTTCTTGTAGACAACATATGGTAGGATTTTGGTTTCTAATCCACTCTGCTATTTGCTTCTGTTTTATGAGCGAGTTCATCCCATTCACATTCAGAGTTATAATAATCAGTTGTGCATTTGCTGACATTTTCATATCCTTCCCTATTCCTACCCCCTTTTTCTTATACTATTTCCTTTTGAACCAGTGGTTTGCTATTGAGCTGCTATCCCTTATCCCCTCCCTTGATTAACTTCCCTTTCTACCCCCTCCCTTATTTGCCCCAACTTTTTGTTTTTAAAGACCTTATGAATTCCATCCCCCTTCTTCTCCCCTCCTTTTTTTTTGACCTCCCCACTCCCCTGCTCCCCTTGATTTATCCCTTCTGACTTTCTCAGAAGGGTTAGATAAGAGTTTTATGTCCCAATGGATAGTATACCTACTCTTCCCTCTCCGGGTTGATTGCACTGAGAGTAAGGTTTCATTATTCCCTGTTAATGCTCTCTTCCTCTCCTTCTTATGATAGTATTTATCCCCTCTCCTTCCCATGCCCTCTTTGTGTGTAATAGAATATCCTATCTTTCTTATTCACTCAAGTTTCTCTTGGTGTCCCTGCTATTCACCCCCTTTTTTCCCATCCCCCATGTCATCTTAGATTATTTAGTGTTCCACCCTCACCCTGTGAATTATTCTTCTGATTACTATAATAGTGAATACTATAATAGTGAATAGAGTTCACTACAGGGAATTATACATAACATTTCTCTACATAGGAATACAGATAATTAGATCTCACTGAGGCCCTTAAAAAGGCAAATTTAAAAATTATAAGTTTTCTTTCTTTCCCCTCTGTATCTTATTTACCTTTTCATGTTTCTCTCGATTTTTGTGGTTGGTTATCAAACTTTCCATTTAGCCCTGGTTTTTTCTGTGCAAATACCTGGAATTCTTCAATTTTATTGAATGGCCATACTTTCCCCTGGAAATATATAGTCAATTTTGATGGGTAGTTGATCCATGGTTGCAGGCCCAGCTCTCTTGTCTTTCTGAATATCGTATTCCAAGCCTTGAGATCTTTTAGCGTGGAGGCTGCCAGATTCTGTGTGATCCTGATTGGTGCTCATAGATATTTGAATTGTCTCTTTCTGGCTTCTTGTAAGATTTTTTCTTTTGCTTGGAAACTCTTGAATTTGGCAATTATATTTCTGGGTGTTTTCTTATCTGGATCGATTGTCGCAGGTGTTCTATGGATCCTTTCAATGTCTATATTGCCCTCTTGTTTTAGGACTTCAGGGCAATTTTGCTGAATAATTTCTTTTAGTATGGAGTTCAGGTTTCTATTAATTTCTGTTTTTTCTGGAAGACCAATTATTCTCAAATTGGCTCTTCTTGACTGGTTTTCTTGGTCTGTTACTCTCATTGAGATATTTCATGTTTCCTTCTATTTTTTCAGTCTTTTGACTTTGTTTCATTTGTTCTTGTTGTCTTGAGAGATCATTAGCTTCTAATTGCTCAATTCTAGCCTTTAGGGATTGGTTTTCGGCTATAATCTTTCAGTTTTAGGCTATGATCTTTTCGTTTCGGCTATAATCTTCTGGTTTTTGGCTATAATCTTCTGGTATTCCTTTTCAATCTGGTCATTTCTGGTGTTCAATTTGCTTATTAGTTCATTTGGTTTCTGAGCCTCACTTTCCAATTGCAAGATTCTACCTTTTGAACTGTTATTTTCTTGCCAGATCTCTTCCATTTTCCTCAAAATCTCAGTTTTGAACTCTTCCATAGCTTATGAGGAGTTTTCCTTATTTGAGGAGGGTCCGGATGCTTGTTTGTTCTCCTCCTCTGTTTGCTAGGTTGTCTGGATTTTTCTCTGTGTAAAAGTTGTGGAGTGTTAAAGACTTCTTTTTCTTGTTGTTAATCTTTCTCTTCTGAACTTCCTGAGACTGGGTAGCCATCGCTAGCCCAGCAGCTTCTCAGGTTTATCCTCGTGCTCAGGGTCTGTCTGCGGTCTTTTGGCTCCTGAGGTCTGAGTTCTGGTTTTTTCCAAGGTCAAGCCCCCTGGTGGACCCCTTTGCTTGATCCTCTGCTGGAGGTTTCTTTACAAGTCTCAGGGTGCTGCTTCCACAGTCGTATACTTGTCTGCACTGGTTTCCCACTCAGGGTTTCAGAGCTTTAGCTTGTGGCTGTGTCTGCCTCCACCCACACCTCCGCCCTTGGCTGTGCTCTGAGCCCATGCTCTGTGTAGGCTCTCTGCACCCTGTTCCCATGCTCAGATTTTTGTGCGTTCTTTAGCTTTTTGGGGTCCTAAATCTTGCTGCTCTCAGGAACAGGCCCCGGAGCTGCCAATGACTCGATGGGTACTCCAAACTTGCTCTATTTATTTTTAGCTGGCTTCGGCGCTATAGGTGTTGTGTGTGGAGGGGGTGGGGGTGGGATGGTTGCTCAGCCCGCGATTTAGTGAGAGCTGTTTCACCCCTTTATAGCATGGAAATGCCCCGATTCCATGTACCTTCCATGCTGTGCCCTGTTGTGGGGTTCCTCCGTTCATCTGGACTTGTTTTTATGTCCCCTTGAGGAGTTTTGTGTGTTTTGGTCAGGAGAGGTTAAGAGCTGCTTCTTACTCTGCCGCCATCTTAACCTGGAACTCCCTCTTTTGCCATTTTTATTACATGTACTTCTCTACAGTTTAAAGGCCAGGATTTGTGTACTTGAGATAATTAGTCACTATACGTATCAGTGGACTTATTGAAGGAGCAAGATTTTAGAAAGCAAATACTCTAAAACCCATTTTGACATATAAGCAAATATGTGCTCCCTGAAGGCAGTTACTATGGTTATTTTCATCTTTGCATCTTTCATACATAGAATACTGTCTAGCACAGAGTTGATACTTATATACTAAATTAGCCATTTTAGCTGCAACCAAGATGAATCATGATAGTAGTTTGTACTTTATTCTTCATACTGTATTCTAGATTATTTTCCATTAACCAGATGACACAGTAATGTGACAACAGCCTTTCACCATACTAATGGTTTCTCTCTGATCAATTTTTCTATAGATGGCATTTATATTTGACTGTACTTCACACTGTGAACTCAATTCAAAAACAACTTCTTATGTTGCACTTCTAAGGAACAGCATGGGGTTGACATTTGGCCAAGAGATAGAAAAAAATCGGCACAAGATGAAATAAAAGCTTAATGTTTCCTTTATGTCTAAATAAGGATTGATTGCAAATTTACAGCAAGAAAGAATCCCACATAGAGTGTTTGTCAGGCAAAATCAGGACCCGAATACAATCAAAATTTCCAAACATATTTCTTACAGTCTGGTTTTATCACTTTAAATAAGGAATATTATTTTTCCTAGGGTTGATTTAAAAAATTCATAGTTTTATAGGTGAAGAGACAAACTTTGAAGTCATACATAGAGATTACCATGTATTTTCACTGTCTCTGTATTCAACTTGAAAGCAATGTGGCACAATTCTGGTTTTGGAGTCAGAGAATATAAGTTGGAATTCTGCATTATACATAATACTGGTGTATCTTTGGGCAAGTAACTTAACTTGTTCAGGTCTCAGTTTTCTCAAATGTAAAATAAAGAAGTTAGACTAGAGAGTCTATAAGGTCCATTCCAGATATAGATCTATAATTCTATAAGTTATAAAAATACAACATTTTCAATAGTTTTGGATATATCCAGTTGAAGGAGGTGGAGCATAGCACAACATCTTTATTAAAGATCTTAGAAATAATCTTACTCTATATTCGGCTAAATTAGGTAATAATTTAATAATAGTTCATTTACATTTGGATCGTTAACCATTATAATGGAATGGGAAGATTTTGGGGTAGGAATCAAGTTGTCTCCTGTGGAATGTAAAATAACCTTAGGCTGAATCACTTACTTTCTGTAAGATTTGGTTTCCTTACACTTAAATGGGGTTATTGGAACCTCTCTGGTAGCTAGGCCATAGAATGGACAGCCTTTTGGAACTGGGTCCAGCTTCAGATATTTATCAGCTGTGTGATTTGGGGCAAGTGACTTAATCACATTTTGCCTCAGTTTTTGTAACTGTAATACACACACACACACACACACACACACACACACACACAAACACACACACACACACAATTGTAAATAGCAATAATAATAGCATCTTCTTCCTAGAATTATTGTGAGGATCAAATGAGATCATGTTTGTAAAGATAATGTTTGTAAACTGGCACATACTCAGCATTTGGAAATAATAATTATTAATATTAACACATTATATGTAGCATTTAAGTGTTTGCCTAATCTTATTTGAGACTCATAATCCTACAACATAGGCACCACACAAATAATTTTATACCTCCCTTCCATCTTAAAGATGAACTTCAGAGATATTAAATGACCTGTCCAATATCCCACAGCCAATATGTATAAAAGATAAAAATTAAATTCATATCTTCTTTTCTCCAAATCTAGTGTACTATTCATGACACCACACAAATTATGAGACTCGGATGAAAAAATATGCCTGAGAATCTTCTTGGGAAACTGTAAAGCATTATAAAAATATATGATATAATTCTTTTTTCATTCATTTCATTCAACAGATATTTATTAAGCATACCAGGGAAATGCCACTATGCAAAGAAACAAGAATACAAAGGAGAACAATAACAGAGGTGAATATAAAGAAATCTGGAAGCGTCTTTATGAAATAATAGGAAAGGGAAAAAAGCAAAATGAATCAGAAAAGATGATAATATATATATATATATAAAACAGAACAAGAAGGCCAGTAAATTATAAAGAATAGACAAATGAAGCTAATAAATATTTTGAGAGAATGACTCAAAAAGAATGATGTTTTATGCATTGAAACATAGTTATTTAAATATAAAAGTTTTCTAAGTAAGGGTAATGTTTGCATTGATGTTTAATATTAAGTCTGTCATGAATCATTTAATGAAGAAAAAAAAAACAAAGTTCATTCCCTAAGAGAATTTTTAAAAATCAGAGGGAAATAACATAGACATATAGCAAAACATTGGTACAAAAAAATTAATGGCACTTATTTTTTATATAGATTATACCTAGTGAAGAAATACATCTAAGGATATATAAAAACTACCATGTATTTATATTCTTTTATCATTCAATGCAGATTTTGTAGGTTAAAGTGCGTTAAGCAGTTTCACAAACCAACTATGTGTTAGAGAAGGGATTTGACCCCAAGTTCTTCTGATTATGATGCCAAATTTCTGTATACTATGCCACATTTTCCATCATAGAGTCTTTTTCTTAGAAGGATAGAGTGGAACAGCAATAAAATTTCATTGTTGTAGGGAGTTTCTGTTAATGAGTGTCTTCAACTAATTCTAGAAAGGTCTACACAATAAAATACCTTACTGGATTTATTGGAGGGGTTGAGAAAAATAAATGATTTTATTTTTTATCTCAGTTATTAAAAACTTGAACCCAAGTCTTCTTAGCCCTGAGATAACTATGTTCTGCTATTGTAGAGTTCAAATTAGAATTAATTAAGTCTTAGAGAGAGGTCAAAGAAGTGGGCACCAGTGCTTTTAAAAAAGGGCAGGGGAGTACTTCAACCTTGGATGAAGAATAAAACCTTCACAGAGAAATTAATATCTGTGGAAGGTCCAGAAAAAATGAGAGGGATCACAATAAATAGATAAGTGGGAGAAAAAATTAAAACAACATAAAACACTGGGGTCATTGGAAAAGATATGGGCCAATGCACTAGTTCTGAAGAAAATAAAGGACAAGATTGGGGGAAAAGGTATCAGACGCATTTGTCTTTAAAGATAGAATATTGGTTTAGTTCACATACTAAACCTTTGAGAAAAATAAGGCAGGTAGAGCTTTATAAAGAATTCACTATCTAGTTGACAAATTTCCATGATTGTCTAATTGTGTGGAAAATTCAGATTTCTTTTTGCTATCTTTGATGATACATAATTAACTTGAAAGCTAACTCAAAATAAGAGCTATGTTAGATATATGGATAACTTATGGAACACAATGACTTGCTGAGATTTTATGAAATTACCATATTGTGAAAAAGAAAAACAATCAAGGAGCTGAAGAAAAAGAAACTGAGTCTTAACCTTGACCTTAAATTTACCTTGAACTAAATTTTTCTTGACCTAAAATTTACTAGCTATGTATCCTTAGGATAAGTCACTTCCTCTGGGGTCTTACATTTCTTATATATAAAGAGAATGTTGACTAGATCTTCAAGATCCTTCTACCTCTACTCTCATCTCCAAGATCCTTCTACCTCTAACTCTCAGATTCCTTTCCTAGGATTCTGTTCTGACCTGTGCATTAGATGTCGTACCATAATAGTAGAAGAAAATAGAAAGATCCCTGGAATTGAACTCAGGAGCCCTGGACTGGACTCCCATTTTTCTACTTTCTGTCAGTGTGTCAGAACAAGCTGCTTCTCCCCTCTGAGTCCCAACTCTAACGTGACAGAGTTTATCTAAGTGATCTCTGAGGACACTTCATTTTGAAAAATGTTCTTTAAAGATACAATGAACAAAAGAGTCAAATACCTGCCAATGTGAAATTTCAAGAAAGTAAATTACATTATAAATAGTTATGCTTTGTAACAATGCCATTTCATTTCCACGGTGGAGGATTAAAAAATATTTCTTTTCAAAGAGTAATATTATAAAAGGAATGAACAACCATTACCTGTCCATTCAGTAGAAATCATGTTCAATAACTGAGTTATCTTAGTGCATTCTATTTTAAGTACACTTCTGCATATGAGAGGAATGAAGAATAGAGGAAAGAGGAGGGAAGAGGAGAACAGACCATAAGGAAAAAGATGGAAGGGAAAGGACAGGTTATATTTCACCAAAGTAAATACCTATGAGTAAAGTAGAACTCAGAATTCTATGTTAGAAGTATCTTTAGATGGTATTTTGGTCCATTGCTTAAGCTAGGTGAGAATCTTCAACATTTTTGATAAATTTGGTCACCAAGCCTTTGCTCAAACCATTCCTTTTAAAAAAGCAATTCACTTCCTTCTTATATATTCTTCTTGATTGGGGATATCACTGTCGATTAGGAAATTTTCCATAAATTGAATCCAAAAAATCGGACTTTTTGTAAATTCTATTAATTACTCCTTATCTTCTCTTTGGAAAACAACAACAACAACAACAACAACATAAACAACAACACAATAGCAACAAAGCCATAATTGAATGCAGCTCCATCCTTCTCACCTTCAAAATTATTATCTTTCTCTTTCCAAGCAAAACACCTCTAATTCCTTCAATTAAGGAATATGTGATTGAGACCCCTCACAATTTTTTAATCCTACCTCAAATGTTTTGTCAAACTTATCAATGTAGCATCCTCAGTATTTAAGATGTGACCTAATCAGATTAGAATATGGCAGAATGCTCATACACTGTATCCTAGAAACCAAGATTCTCTTACTCCGACTTAAGATACAAATTATAAATATCTCATTTTACCCTCACAATAACCTTGGAGGCAGGTATTATCATTATTATTATTATTATTATTATTATTATTATTACTACTACTACTACTACTTCTACTACTACTATACAGTTGAAGAAACTGAGGCAAAGAGAAGTAAAATGACGTACCTAAGATCATATAGCAACTGAATATCTGATTTGTATTGAACTCAGGTATTCCTTACTCCAGATGCAACAATCTATGCACTGTATCACCTAGCAATCTACATCAAGTCACTAGATTCATCTGACAGTGTGTGGTATGAAAAGAAGAACTTCAAATATGGACAACAGGGAACAGAGAAGAAGACTTGTATCAATGGGTTTTGTAGAGTTGTTGTTAATCAGAGGAACTCATTCTCTAAGCCTGAACAGGCTGAAAGTCACCTCTTAGGCCAAAACACTATCTGACTTTCTTTTTAAACCAGTAAAATGGATTTATAGTAAATCAAAAGGAAATGATGAAAGATGAGGGAGGATAGGAGTCCATAACTACAATCTAGATATTTCTCCCTCCTTTCTATGGGCTTCTTACAAAAACTTCTTCAAGTTCTTCAAGCTACATTTTACTACTCTGATCTCTCTAGAAACCCAGACTAACTATCTATACTGAACTGACTGGTCCTCAAATTAAAGATAGTAACAGTAAAAGTTCATCAAAGTAGAGATGTTGTAATCTTGATGAACCTCTTCAGAGTCCAACATGGCTGCAGGTCTCTGGTCCAAAGAGGATTTTTAGGGTCTGGCTCTCACTCACCCTCAGTAAGGAAATCTATCAAGAATAAAAAACCAGGAGCTCACAATATATCTGGGAGATATTAACTGGAAACAGGGATAGACAGGATCTCAGGAATATTCTCACTGGTTAGACTACAGGACCTCCCATTATCAGGAAAGGCAAATCACCTCCTACAAACTGCCACAGGAAGTGAACTTTCTGCTCTCTTGTCCAAACAGCAAAAACTGACCCTCAACAGTCTTTGGTCCTTGGTCTTATATCTTCCCCAGATTCTGGAATCACCCCTTCAATTCCATACATGTAACCAGACCCTCTTTTGCAAACTCATGTCTCTTGCTAAGTTTGCAAAGTTGCAAAACCCTAGTTTCTTATTTTCCCCCCTCACATAGAGAATTAGGTGGGGTGAATAGTCTGAGAATTCAAGCTTTTTTTATTAAGATTTTAAAAATTGTTATTCTGTTCTTATATTGTCCCCTATGAGGAATGCCAATAGATTTGAATGAGGGCTTTGAGTGGGAATCAATAGCAAGATGGATAATTGCTTAATCTCCTTATCCTGCAGTTCTAGTTACTTTTAGCCATTTTAATGTTGTCACAGAATGATGCATGTTGGAGAAAGGCAAATACAAGAACTTTTCAAATAAGGTTGCTGTGAAACACTCACAGAAAGAAAGCAGGACATAGAATAAAGTATAACAAGCATTCAGCAAGAAAAGAAGACATCATTTTTGACAACAGCAACATCTAATTTTGAATTTCTCAACTCTCAGCTGTCCTCTTCCTATAGTGAGTACATCTTACTATTGAGTTTTATATGTTTCCAGTTAAAATATTCTTTTGAACCCAAAACACATTGTCTTGTTTCTATAAAATACTGTGGTAGGTAACCCCTTAGTTTCCTCAGTACTGTAGATAATAATACACATTTCCCCCCTCCTTTTTGTCATTTTGACCCCACTGCTTGTCACAGGTATTTATGTACACATGTGTATATATATACATATATATATACATATATAAATATATATACTTAGGTATATATGTAGGTATGTTGTATAAACAAATATATTTGTATGTATATATATGTATATATAAATATATATGTATATATATGCATATATATAGTGATATTAAATATTATTGGATTAAAGGAGAAATCAGTCAGTATATAATCCATGATTAGTTCATTGTACTCCCAAGGGGTTGTTTTGATATGTCTTTGGCCAATCTAGAAAGTGAGTGGACCAGTTACCCGGACCTATGATTACTAGGCCATAGGATAGATTCTTGATCCATGCAGACATATGATGAATTGGTTTTGAACACATATAGACTTGAGTTGTTTTCTAGTTCATTTCAGCTGCTTAGATGACGGAGTTCAGGCCAAATTAACACCCCCACCCCATCCCAACAAAGGTAACTTTTTGATGCCAGTTTTTTTCATTCTTCAGGTCTCTGCATCAGATGGATTAAAGTCAATTATATTCACATATCAACTAGTTAAGATAAATTATTGATCAATGAGAATATTACCTATCATAGAAATTATATAAATATTTGTCATGTTATCAAGTAATTGATTTTATTTTTAAAATAACATTTTCACTCAATTTTACATACTCATGCTATTGTCATAAAGAATAAAATTTTGATCTCACATAGAAATTCTTATTTAAAGATGTCTTTGAATCAGATGGAAAAATATAATGAAGGTTGGCCAGCAAAAAGGGTAGTTTATGAGGAATTAATACCTCCTTGCACTTCTCAAATAAATACTATACCAAAGACCTAGGAGTTCCAAACAAATTAATGATCATAAAATGCATTTCTAACATGTAGTAAATAATTTTATCAAAACTATTCAGTATACAGAGAAAGACAGACATATGCATGCATGGCTGATGGCGTTAGCCAGGTGAGTGCAATCAAAACTTCAAGCTTGGAGACATTACATGTGTATATTCAGGAAAGAAATGTTTGGTTCATGCTCTAAAAGCTATAAAACAGACCATATCCTTTGACCCAACAATGCCAGTACTAGGTCTATAACCCCAAAATACTAAAGACAAGGGAAAATAACATGCCTGTATGAAAATATTCATAGCAGTTCTTTTTATTATAGTAAAGAACTGGAAACTGAAGATGCGTCCATCAATCAGGCAAAGCCTGAAGAAGTTGTGGATTATGTTTTAGTGAAATACTATTGTACCATTAGAAATGATAAACAAGATGATCACCAAAAAAACAAAACAAAACATGGAGAGACTTATATGAAGTATTGCAAGTAAAGTGAGGAGAACCAGGAAAATGTACTTGGTAACAAGAACATATGATGGTCAACTGAATGACCTCATTATTATTAACAAGGCAAGGATCCAGGTCAACTCCAAGAGACTCATGCCAAAAAAAGAAAGGATATCCACTGCTACAGAAATAACAGATGGAGTCCAAATGAAGATTGAAATTTTCTTCCATCAATTTTTCTATAGTGAAAACATTGTGCCTTTTTTTACAGCATGACAATCAGGGAAATACTTTTCTATGATAATATATGTGCAACTTATATCATATTTCCTGCCTTTTTGTGGAGGGTGTGGGTGGGAGGGACATAGAGAACATGGTTTGCAAAATATCAGAAAATAATATTGCAAAATTGTGTTGACATATAATATGGGGGAAATAAAACAATTAAAATGTAATTTAAAAAATTGGCTCCAGCAGGCACAGGTATTAAACAAAGACTTGCTGAGGGAGTAGACACAAGAATAAACCAGCAACATACTGTAACTCTGACTTGAGAACTGGTTTTAGAACCAGTGTTGATTGAGAAAGGGCTGTATACTCAGAGAATGTAATGGCTGCTCTGGTCAAGGGCAAGGTTCAGTTGAAGCTCAAGTTTCTGTATTGTGCAAATATATAGATAGAAATGAACAGCATCTGTGTGGCTCTATTTCTTAAGGACAGATGCTAATTCAGCCTCCATCCTTCCTGAGGCCCACTATTAAGTGATCAGAATGAGGATATAAGATCAAAGGGGAGCCTCTCTCTTTATACCTGCAGAGTCATCAAAACTAGCTGAAAGAAGGTGGGTCTGCAGCAGTCTAATAGAGCTACAAGCAGGTGTGGTGTTGCTTAGGACCAGAGGATGAAGATCTGGTGAAGCACCACCAAGGATAGCAATCAAATTTTACATAGGAATGTGGGGGATTGTTAATCTATTTAATGGACAGAGACAACCATTAACTAATATGAATATATACATATATAGATAGATATTTTTATATATTCATGTTATTACTAAAAACTTATTTGCATAGTAAGTAAATAGTTGTTTTTCTTTTCTACATAATCTGGAAATCATAAAGAAGCAAGTATAATACAAATAACTTCAACTAATTTTAGAAAGGAAATGCACTGCTATTTACAGATGTGTGTGTGTGTGTGTGAGAGAGAGAGAGAGAGAGAGAGAGAGAGAGAGATGTTTTAAAGCTTAAAACTGATTAAGTCAGGAAATTGGATTTTGATATTGCCTTTTACCTAAACTTTGTGATATTAAGTAAGTGATATATAAGATAAAAAAATCATAAAATTAAAATTCTAAGGGATCTTATAGTTTATCTCATCCAACTCTCCCATAACATGTCATCATCCCTTTCAGATTAGAAAACTGAAGATCAATACATTAAGTGACTTGTCCACCTTGTTCAATCACTTCTGAGTCTTTATGACTCAATTTGGTATGATCTTGGAAACTAGAATATTATGCAATTTCCTAATTGTTAAGATTAAAATTAATATACAATATCGCTAAAGTATTATATTTAACAAGATTTATTAATAATAACTAACATAAAAAGCTAGAGTAAAAAGCCTGCTTTTCCTAGCTGCACACATGGAAGAAAAGAGAGAGAGAGTTACCCATAGCTATATATAAAATGTGACCAAGCAAAGTGGTGGAGAAATTAAAAGGAATTCTGGGAAATACTGAAGGACTTCTGGAGGATGAAGTTCAAGGTACAAAATTCTCTAACTATATATTTTTCATATCATTTTTTGGATGAAGAACTAAGGCAAACAGGGTTAAGTATCTTGTCAAGAGTTACAGAATTAGTAAATGTCTGAGGCTAGATTTCAACTCAGATCTTACTGACTCCATGCCAGGGCTTTATCCACTGTACCACTTGTTTGAACAAGAATTGTCCAAAACCATATAACTATTAAGCATCAGACAGATCAGGATTGGAACCCAAGACTTCTTGAATCATAGTTTAACCATTTAACTTTTACACTATTTTGCCTTTCAAGATGACTTATCTCAGCAATTAAATTTTCTTAGAGTAAAAGAGGGCCTGATAATGTCTTTGTTTCTTACTTTATAGAGTTGTTGGAAGGCTGAAAGGAAACAAAACAAATGAGAGCAGATAGGACCTATTATTTTATTACTGTGGGTAACTGGGAGCTCCCAGATGAGGAAACTTTCCTCTCAATCACTGCAAGTCAGCACTTTTTTCTGGAACTTTGCACCATAGAGTTACCTAGCATCAAAAAATTAAGCAAGTTGCCAGACATCACACAGACAATAAAAGTAAGAGATCAGATATGAACCTAGATCTTGATTTTGTTGTCAGTTTCCTATCTACTACATTAGGGCACCAGTTATAAAATTCCTTTATGACAATTCAAAGATAAGTTTTTAGTGATCTAAAACAGCTCAACTAGCTACTAGATACGGTCAAAAATTTGGCCATGCTTCAGATAATTCAGTTAGGAAATATTCCCTAAACTTGTCCTATGGTTCATATCCATCCTTGAAATTGGAACTAACCCAAAAATAGAAAAAGAAAAAAAATACTTTAAGGTATGACACATGACCTATATGATCTTTTAATCTTAATAAGAAGATTGGATATATAGAACAGATTCCAAATTTTGGGTTTCCAGGGTCACCTGTAGGCCATAAGGTACATTTTTCTTTGAAGAATTCATAACCAGGAATATAATTCTAAATTAGTCTACAGCAAGAGTATAGAACACTTTAGTCATCTCCAGAAGATAAAAAGCCAATCAATTAACCATATTATTATGAGAGATGAAAGTCTAGTTCTGTCTATCTAGCTATTTTTTATCTTCAACCAATGAAATCTACCTATGTATGGAGTTTACTGAAATACTTACGAGATTTTTTAGTAGTGATATTGACTGGAGCACTTGAAGGCCCAGTTCCTGCAGTATTATAGGCTCTCACTGTTGCAAAGTATATTGTATTAGCTTTTAGCCCAGTGATGATTTTTGTTGTTACGTTTCCTCTGACCCTGATTTTACCAGCACTGGTTTCCTTTGAGTCCTCTGTCCAGTATAAGACCTATTTATTACAAATAAAGAATAGGAAGCTCATTCTTTCAAGATATTTTGTGAATTTGTTTGAAGGGTAGTAGTTGGAGGCATCCACCTTTAAGACTTTAAGAAAAACAGAATATTTTATATTTAAAACTGTCAAGTAATAACACCAAGTATGAATACGTGTAAAGAAGAGACAAAAATATAGTATATAATTCAATTTAGTAAAAGTAATTAAAAACTGGGTTCTTTGAAATACATAAGAAAAAATATTTATGAAATTATTCATAAGGAAAATTTTCAATTTTAACTAAGTACTTTGTAGTCATTTCACCACCAAAAATATTTAAATAAACAAATGTGTAAAAATATTTGCAAAAACACAAACTCCACATTGCTTATACTTCATTTAAAATTATTTCATTATGTTTGTATGGTAAAATAAATATCCTCTACTTTCAAGTTCCTTTTTTATTTGTTTTATTTTAATATTTTTCCTCTTGGTTTTGTGATTTTTCAATGTGATTATAGTATATCTATTATTATTCTCTTTACTTCTCTTTTCATCTCTTCATGTTTCCCTTATTTTCATTGTTTCCAACATTTGCTATTTTAATTATACAACAAAATCAATTGCATTCAGATATAATAAACTATTTAGATAATTTTCCCAATCATTGCATTTGTATTATTTCAAATTATTTTGTCATATAATGAAATAATACAAATGCAATGATTGGGAAAATTATCTAAATAGTTGCCATATTTATATTACCCTCTCAATAATGCCTTTAAGTCCTGATTTTAGTAATGGGATCCTAAAATCAATGAGCATAAGCAAATTTTTAGTTTTTATTGTATATTTCCATCTTCTTTTCTAAAAAAAAATGTCAGTTGCTCTAGCAATGAAATATTAGACTTGTTTCTCCATGGTCCTATCAGCATTTAATTTAATCAATTTAACATGTCTGGTTTTCTGGTAACATACTTACCAGGTCCATACTTAAATAAGATTCGTCCTTAGGTAGCAGACACAATCTGTTGTCAGGACCACAAACTTTTCAAAACCAAGTATTCCCAGCTTGGTTATTCCCAATGAAATTTTTGTTCCAGTGCCACCACCTCCCAAGAAAGCAGGAATATCTCTCTAGTATTATGAGTGTTAAAGTAGACTTTTTTAGAATATTTGTTCTCTCTAAACCATTGTTGTCTCACCAGAAACTATGTTCAGATTGTGCATATACTCAGGCTTAGATCTATTACTAGCCTCAACCATGTGTAGGTGTTCCAGATATCTATCATATTTAACTCATCTAAGGTTCTATTTATCTCCTTAACTTCTTTATTACTTTATGTTAGATTTATCTAGTTCTGAGAGAGGAAACTTAAAGCTCCCTGCTATTATTATTTTGTCATCTATTTCTATTTGTATCTCATTTAATTTTTCCTTTTAAAATCTGGATACTATGACTCTTATTATAAAATATTTTTGTAAAGTGTTCAGAGAACTAGAAAATCATTTTAATGATTTAATTATACTATTATAACTTTTAAAATATTGTCTGCTTGCTAAAGTATTACCTGATAATTTCATGAAGAAATATTTTATTAAGTTCTCATTAGATCTAAGAAATTTTGCTAGAGTTGGACAGTTTCCTTTTTTTCACTGAGCTTACATTTCAATGCAAATTATATATACATATATAATATATACAATTTCTTTTTCCATGAACCATCAACCACTGCCAAAAAGAGTAAACAAACCTGCAAATTGAAGAACCAGGCAAGGTAGCATGAATTTGGCATAAGGGTTATTATATGTCAGGCAAGTCATATCACCTCTATCTGCTTGATTGTGATTTCCCTTCAGTCCCCAATGGAGACACTCCAGATCCTAGACATGAATCTGGATTTTCTATATTTATTTCTTTTCAAAATACCAAACAAGATAAAGATGAAAGAAATAGAAGTTTCTCCTTAAATTAATATAGCATCCTTCTCTAAAGCAGGTAAATTCTTAATATGTGGTCTAGGAACTTTAAAAAATTATTTAGTTAACTACTTCTAAATATTTTATTTCTTTTTTAATATTATTCATTTCATTTAATATTATTTAATATTATTCATTTAATATTATTCAAATCATTATTCTTAAAATGGCTCCATAGGTTTCACTACAGGAGACACTTCTATAAAAATACACACAGTTTAAGAATCCCTGTTTCATAGGAAAAATTCACTTCATAAATTTTGTGTCTTTAGTGGCCTTTAAGGCTAATTGATGTGCCCTAAAAAACCTGCAGCAGATGACTGGACTAGGAAATCTCAGTTAATATTTTATACTTTTCCTGTATTAACTTAACAAATACTACCTCATAACCTAGGACCCGTCCTGTGCTTCTGTTCCAAGCAATGGCATTCCAGGTAATGTCTACTTCAGAGGATGAATAGCTCTGTACAGAAGCTCCAGTTGGGGCCAGTTGGGGCTCTATAATCACAAGAAAGGAGCGATAGATGACATTTTCATAATTTACAATCAAATGTAAAACATATATGATAATTCAAGGAGAGCTTGACACTTACCATCTTCCCCTGTGTAGACAATAGTTGCTGGACTCAATGTCCCTTCACCTTCATTATTATATACACCCACTTTTACTTCAAATGGGGAGAGAGATGTAAGACTTTCATTCCTGTATACATACTTTGAAGTTTCCACAGAAGCCACTGACGCTTTAGTCCACATAAGTGAGCCAACTGGCCGAAACATGATGATGTATCCAAATCCTTCTCCATTCTGCAGTTCTTCTGGGATTGACTTTGGGCAGAGGTCAGTCAACTATTGATCATTTGAAAGTATATTCTTTAACATTTATTCTAAAAGTATACATAAACACATTGGTTATCTGGCATTTAAGTCAAAGATTCAGAGCCAGAAGGGACATCAAAGTTACTGATGTCTAAATTCATGACTAAATTGAGGAAAACAAGATTAAACGACTAGTTTAAGATCATACAAAAAATAAAACAAGCCAGAACTTGAGCTCAGTTCCTCTTCCTCCAAAGAGCCATTTCTCCTTTTATCCCTCTTTTATATTTCTTTTGTAGAGAAAATAAATTCTTTTTAAAAGAATGTTTAAAGAGAATTCTTAACCTATTTTTAGAATCATACATTAGATCTGTAAGAGAACATAGAAATCATTTATTTTAACCCTTTTATAACTTTGTAGTTTAAGTCCAATGAGTTTATAATAATTGCTAAAAATCACATAACTCATTAGTGTCAAAAATATAAATAAAATACATATCTCTTGACTATCTTCTTTTTGGTTAAATTGGGAAGTTTCTGATTTGAGATTCTCAAATACATTTGGAAAAGTAGATGAAATTTTGAATGACATTTTAGCAAGACTTGCACAACATATATAAGAACTATAGTAATCCATAAGTCATAAATATACTGATATTTAGAAATGTATAATAGATATAATATAACCAGATACCCCTAACATGAAATGAAGTTATTTGTATATTTTGAAAAACCTCTTCCAGCTTATAGAAATTGTTATTTGCAGCTTTGCTTAGGGTCTTAATCCACTACATGATGTTATAATGGAGGTGATTATGAGTTTTCCAAAGTCAGGCCAACAGAATGTATGATTTAGAGGCTGCTAAGTCATTGGAAAATCTTTGATTATGAGTTTTTTAGAAATAGTCTATGATGTCTGTACAAAATTGAGTCTAGCTAACTCTGAAGAGATTGATAACTGAAAGTTTCATTGCTCTCAAATAATTCTAGACACTATAATAAGTGAAAGAGGTAAAAAATTTTTAAATGACTCTTCTGCTTGTACAGTTCATGTCTGTATCAGGAGTGATAATGGAAAGGGAGAAAAATATCGGAAAAGAAGGGAAAAGAATGTAAACACTCATAAAGTTTTTTCAGTATCTAGTGTAAATGTGTAACCTTAGTAGAATGAACAATGATTTGAAGTCCTAGTGGATGAATGGAACTATCTATATCTATATAAATAATATATGCATATATATTATATCACACACACATATATATGTATACATATATACATATATATGGAGAAAGAGAGAGAGAGAATGTTCTCACAATGAATAGAAACAAAATAGCCTCAATATATGTATCATTTATGTGCCAACATCTACTGTAGGATGACAAAGTAGAAAAAATTTAACTAGAATCTTTTGGGATCCTTCAACCTAAATCAAAAATTTACCATGATACATGACAACTTCAAGGCATTGCTAAAAGTGGGGACCTGGGAGAATGGTGAAAACTTCATTGGAAAATACATTTAAGGAAGAAATATATTGTAACAACAAAAAAAATAGTTTTAGATGGTAAAGCCATGGGCATAAATTCAAGCAATATCAAGAGATTATGTAGATGACATAAATATTTATATATATATGTATATTATTAAGAAGTAATAGATAGAATTTAGAAAGGGTGGCTATATGTTAATAAATACTGAAGTGGAGATAGGTTGTGAAGGACTTTAAACTATAAGGAATATAAATTTTATCTTCAAAGTAATGAAACCACTGCTCAGAGGAGATCATGATTTTGTCTTTACCTTAAGGAAGTCACTTGGGCAATTTTTAGAGGATAGACTAGAAAAAGGAGAAGAAATTTGAGGAAAAGAGTCAATTCACTTAGGAGTCTTCCAGCTAAACTATTTGAATAAGCTGTTAAATATTTTCAAAAAGAAAGAATGTAACCTTGGTGAGAGAGTAAAAAAAAAAGTTTGAAAAAATATTACGATTTTCCTTTCTAAAAAAAGTTAGCAGAGAAGCAAAAGCTTGAACCACTGGGGGAATCATCTCCAACCAATGTTTAAATAATGCTTCAAAATGAATGCTGGAATAAAAGAACCAACAAGGGGACAGAGTGAAGCAACTTTCCTGAAAAAACAACTTGAAAAGGAGGCAGAGAGAATCTGGTTCACTGGGGTGAGAGGGAAGCACAGCCCATAGCAGGGGCCTACCTGGGAGTTCTTGCTCAAGCTTGAAAGTAAAGTAAGAAGAAAATAACAACTTCAAAAACTATGAGTGGCCAAATGGAAAAAGAAGCACAAAAATCCTATGAAGAAAAGAGTTTCATAAAAAGTAGAATTCAAATAGAAAAGAAAGTTCAGAAGCTCATGGAAGAAAATCATTCCTTAAAAATTAGAACTGGGAAACTAGCATCTAATGTCTTCAAGAAACATCAAGAGACAACAAAACAAACAAAAATTTTAAAAAATAAGAATATAAAGTATCTCATTGACAAAAACAACTGACCTTTGAAAATATATATAGTAGAGAGAATTTAAGAAGTATTGGGCTTCCTGAAAGCCACACCAAAAAAAGAATAATAAATAAACCCTAGACATCATATTATAAGAAATTGCCAGAGAAAAATGTTCTGATATTTTTGAACAAGAGACTAAAATATAAAATCTCTGGAAAAAAATCCCAAATAAAAATTCCCAAGAATATTATTGGAAAATTCAAGAGACCTCAAACCTAAGAGAAAGTATCTCAAACAGCCAGAAATAAGAAATTCAAATGTGATGGAACTAAAGTCAGTATTAAAAAAGACTTAGCAGCCTTCACAATGAAGGATAAGAAGGACTGAAATATGACATTCCAGAAGGCAAAAGACCTAGGTTTAGAAACCATAATCACCTACTCGGCAGAACTGAGTATATTCTTTTGTGAGGGAAATGGCCACTTAATAAAATTGAATATTTCCAAGCATTCCTAATGAAAATACCAGACCTAAACTGAAATGTAATGTCCCAAAACAAGACTCTTGGGAAAAATAAAAAGGTTGGTAAGAAAGAGAAAATTTAAGGAATTTTAAAAGGCTAAGTTGTTTATATACATGGAAAGATACTTGTAGTTATTAAATTTTTTATCCGTATTAGAGCAGTTAGCAGAAGTATACATAGGCAGAGGGTGTGGGAGTAAGCTGATTATAATAACATGATATGAAAATATAAATCAAGGAGTGAAAAAAGAGGATTGTATTGAGAAAAAAGGAAAGAGGTGGAATGGACTAATTATGCCACTTAAAGAGATGAGAAAAAATATTATAGTGCAGGGAACAAATAGGGTGTTTGTGTGCAATGCTTAAACCCTACTCTCATTGAATTTGGCTTAGAGAGGGAATGACAACCATACTTATTCAAGTAGAGAATCCTATTTTACTTTATAGAGAAGTAGGAAGGGAATAAGAAAAGAAGGGGGCTATAGAAGGACCCAGGAAATGGGGGGGGGGTGATTAAAAGAAGAACATCTGTGCGGATGCATAGACTGAAAGTAGAGAGAAAGAGCAGGATCAAAAGGAGAAAATAAGATGGAGAAAAAAAAGTTGATAATCATAACTGTGAATGTTAATGGAATGAATTCACCTATAAAATGGAAGTGGATAGCAGAGGGGATTAAAAAACCAGAATTCCACAATATGTTGTTTACAAGAAATACATTTAAAGCAGAAAGAAACACAAAGAGTAAAAGTAATGGGCCAAAGCCAAATTTATTACACATCATCTGAAGATAAAAAAAAAAGCAGTAGTAGCAATCATAATCTCAGACAAGGCTAAAACATCTAAGTAAAAGAGACAAAGAAGGAAATTGCATCTTGCTAAAAGATACCATAGACAGAAAAGTAAGATAAATACTAAGCATATATGTACCAAATGGTATAGACTCTATATAGAGTGGGCTACCTCAACTTCTCCCCTTTAGATCTAAATAAATCAAACCAAAAAGTAAAGACTGGAGTGAATGAAATTTAAAAAAAAAAGTTAGAACTAGTAGATCTCTGGAGAAAACTGAATGAGAGTAGAAAGGAATATACCTTCTTTTCAGCAGTACATGGCACCTTCACAAAAATTGACAATGTGCTATTGCATAAAAACTTTACAACCAAATGCAGAAAGCAGCAATAATGAAGGCATTCTTTTCAGATCATAATGCAATAAAAATTATAATCAATAAGAAATACCAGTAAAATTAATAGAAACTAAAAATTCTAATGCTAAAAGAAGAGTGAGTCAAAGAAAGATTATAGAAGCAATCAGTTTCTTGATAGAGAATGACAAACATATCAAAATTTATCCACTACAGAGAAAGCAGTACTTAGGGGAAAATTTACATTTTTAAAAGTTTACAACAATATAATATAGAAAAAGTGGATCAATGAATTGGATGTGCACCTAAAAATTCTAGAAATAGAACTGTTTAAAACAACCCAATTAAAGAAAATTGTAAATCTTGAAATCATAGGAGAAATTAATAAAAATTAAGAGAGCCATTAAATGAATAAATAAGAATAGAATTTGGTTTTATGAAAAAAGTAAAAAATAAAATAGAGCATTGGTTAATGTGATTTAAAAAAAAGTAAAGATGAAAATCAAATTATCAGTATCAAAAATGAATAATGAATTTGCCCAATTATATGCCAATAAATCTGATAATCTAGGTGAAATGGATAATATATACTATATATATAATATATACAATATATATTATATATACTATATTATATTTCATTTCACTTAGATTATAGTGACCAGATTAACAACAGAGGAAATAGAAAAATTATATAGTCTCATTTCAGAAAAATAAATTGAACAAGGCATCAGTGAACTTCATAAGGGAAAAAAAAACAACAGGGGAAGTTGAATTCACAAGTGAATTCTATTAAACGTTTAAAGAACAATTAATCCCAATACTATATAAACTATTTGGGGAAAATAGAGAAAAAATCCCACCAAATTCTTTTTAAAACACATATCTGGTATTGTTCACATAAGCCAGAAAAAGCAAAAATTGAGAAAGAACATTATGAGTGAATTTCATTAATGAATATAGATTTAAAATTTGTAAATAAAATATCAGCAAGGAGACAGCAACAATATATCACAAGGATCATTCATTATGACCAGGTGGAATTTTTATCAGGAATGCATGGCTGGTTTAATGTTAAAAAATTTTTCAAAATAATTGACCATATCAATAACCAAATTAACAGAAATCACAGAATTATCTTAATAGATGCATAAAAAGTCTTCAACAAAATGCAACACCTATTCCTTTTAAAAAAATCAATAGAATGGCAGCTGGACAGCTCAGTGGATTGAGAGCCACGCCTAGAGATGGGAGGTCCTAGGTTCAAATCTGGCCTCAGACACTTCCCAGCTGTGTGACCCTGGACAAGTCACTTAACTCCCATTGCCTAACCCTTACCCCTCTTCTGCCTTGGAACCAATATACAGTATTGATTCCAAGACAGAAGGTAAGGGTTTAAAATAAAATAAAATAAAATAAGATAGAAAATAAAAACAATAGAAAGGTTAGGAAGAAATGGCCCTTCCTTAAAAAGAATAATAAGTATCTACTTGCTACCATCAGCAATGTAAATTAATAGCTTTCCCCAAAAGATCAGAGGTTAGGCAAGAATGCTTATTATTACAATTGTTATTAAATATTGCATTAGAAATGCTAGGTTTAGCATTAAGAAAAAGACATCGAAGGAATCAAAGTAGGTGATGAGAAAACTGAACTATCATTCTTTGTATGATATGATGGTATACTTGGAGAATTCTAGAGAATGAACTAAAAACCTAGTTGAAATAATGAATAACTTTAGTAAAGTTGTAGCTGTGGGACTAGCAAAATCATTTAATATTTTGCCTCAGTTTTCTCATCATTAAAATGACGATAACAATAGAACTTTTCTCCAGGATTTCTGTAAGGATCAAAAGAAATAATATTTTAACAGGGCTTCATAAATCTTAAAGCACTATACAAACTCTTCATAGTATTCCTTCTTTATGTAGCCTCTTTTCCTAAAAGGACATAGTATAATAAATGGCAGATAAATAACACAAAACTTCTTTTTTTTTAATAGCACACTGAGCTCTGCTCTTCCAAATTTTTATTTCTGAAATGGGATATTTCAGGATCTGGACTTTCATATATAGTTTCTCGGCATTCAACGTAGAGTTGGACTTTCAACAACTATTTTTCCCCTGGCAGCTAATTTGGTGTCAATGCACAGAGTCCAAAGTCACTTTTGAGCCATTGGACATTATCATTTCACTCTAAGTCCAAAATGTATTTATTCTTAAGTGGTTACTTACTCCAACAAAAATTCTAGGGGTTGACTGTATACAAGTTTTTTCCCCCTTTTCCTCTCTTCTTCCCCCTTAGACATGTCCCTTACAAAAACTAAATCCCCCTGAACCATACTTTCCTTCCAAAAATACCCATTGATTCCCTAAATGGTTTTGGAGATAATTATTGGTTGTAGGCAACTCCACTCTCCCATAGCCTTGAGCACACAGAAAAACTCTTTTTAAGGTTTCTTTATGCTCTAAGAGGAGGCTAGAACAAAAGTTACAATGTTTAACAGAGAATTCACTCAAAAGATGAGTGAAGAAACGGTGAGACTGTATATGCTTTGTTTCAGAGAAGTCAAGCCACTGGATCTAGAATAACAAATTTATATCTATATGTAGAAATATACACACCTATGAAGACGAAATAGGTAGCAAAAATGTGTATAAAGCTTCAGTTTCATATTCATTCTCTCATTTGATCCTCACAAAAACCCTGTGGATAAGCTACTAGCATTATTTTCCCTATTTTAGGGGCAAAAAGCTGAGGTCCAGAGATTAAGAAATTTGCATTTATTATCAGAAATGAATGTCCTCCATAGCTCCATCCTGAGAAAATTCCTCCATCTATATGCTATTCCAATGTTGTAATAATCAATTCCCTGGTTTCAAGCATCATTCCTATATATATGATTGTTGGTTCTATCTGTTCTCCTCTCACTTCTCTCTTGACTTTAGATTTCATATTTCTGGATGGATGGATGGATGATAGATACAATGCAATCTAATAAGAACTTCATTTCCCATCTTTTACTTAAAAGTACAATGTTGTGTAGTGAAAACCAAGTTGAACTGGAAATAAAGAAAAACATTTGCTCAAATTTCTATCAGTCAACTAAGATTTATTAAGCACTTACTATGTGCTAGGGATTGAGCTAAGAATTGACTACATAAAGAGAAGGTGGGGAAAATTCCTCTACTCCAGGAGAATAGAATCTAAAGGTAAAGAAACTATACGAACATTTATATAGAACATCCATCCAGCTCGATGGATACTAGTTGGAGATTTCAAACTGGATACATCATAGACTTACCATGTCTCAAGCAATCCTTGTTATATTTTCCCCCCAGTCTTTTTCTTCTTCCAAATTACTCTATAATTGTTGTTGTTACCACTTTTACTGTCTCCTAGCCCGGAAACATCAATGTCACTATCTATCATTCTCATTCATCAAATTTAAGCATTTGTCAAATCTTGTTTCTAATTTTGTTACCCTTACTCTTAATTCAATTAATATACTCTCTATTATATCCTCCAATAGTGCCACCAGAATAAGCTGTAGGCTCTTATTATCTCAGGAATAGTAAAGTAGCTTCCTGGTTGGTCTCCTGGCCTCAAGTCTCTCCCCTCTGCCATTCCTTCTTCCATGTTAGTTGACTGATAGAAATTTGAGTAAATGTTTTTCTTTACTTCTAGTTCAACTTGGCTTTCACTACACATTGTACTTCCAAGTGAAAGATGGGACATAAAGTTCTTATTAGATTGCATTGTAGCTAACATTTTCTGATTTGGAAAGCTAATTGATTTGTGAAATCCAAATACTGTTGTTAATGATATTCTCAAACAATGACACAATATGCATGTCCCAAGCATATCAGCTACTATGTTTCATAAAGCCATGGAAATAATTTATTTTCCCCTACAAGTTCTTCTTTCCTGACTTAATGAGTTCTGTTCTGACAATGCCATTCAATTAGTGTGCTATTCATTACTCTGGAGGTATATTGACTCTTTTCTCTTTACCACATTTCACAATCAATCAGTAATCAGGTTTTGTCAATTCCATCTCCAAGATATACCTTTTATCTATCCCTCCTGTATATTCCACTATCACTAATGTCACTATTATAGGCCATCATTAAAAATGGACTGACCATTTTATTACTCATAGGGCAATAATATTTTTTTCTTCCATGTGAATTTGCTCATTTCAATCTTCTACCTAAAGTCTTCCATTTCCTTCTATTGTATTTCAAATAAAATTCAAATGTTGTTGCTTTCCCCATATCAGCCTTCATTATGAAATAATTCTTTTTCTCTGTACTTATTTTCCTTTACTCCTCTCTGTTTTCTTTCTTTCTAAATAAACTGGCCAAATCTTTATTCACTAAGCATGTATTATAGCCTTAGACCTTTTTTTTTGTTGTTTGATGACACTTTTTTCTGTGCTTGGACTGTTCTTTCTGGTCTTTTAAAAAAAATCCCTGCCTATGCTTTAAAATCCATTACAAAGTTTAGCTTCTTGAGTATATAATCCTCTGATTATGATGATTATGATGATAATCCCTCCTATAATTGCTTTGGTTACTTTTAAAAGCAGTTCTTTATTTTTTATTACTGACATCTTTAAAAACATCCACTCATATTGACTATATGTTCTGTGTGGTGAGGCAATATGTTTAGTATAAAAAAAATTACTTATTCTCCTCAGATGCAGTATAATACTCTAAAGGGTTTTACAGTATTGAACAGATAGCTTAATATACATAACTATGAGTTTTCAATACCATCCTTTACAACAAAACCATTCAGCTACCATTTCCGTTGACTTTCATTGCTTTCCAATGGACTTTGAACCCCAGTTAGCTAATACTTATAACTGTCCTATTCACAGTAAATTACTATAAATGAATCAATATGCTTATTGAATTAAGGCAAATTATTGATTATTTATTTTACTTTCTTGACTGAACAAGTATCTCCTATCCCATTAAATATGAGGGGGAATAAAAGGTTCTTTCTTGGACTGAATAGTCTCCTTTAAACTTTTTTTCTTTAAAGTTTTCATCTACTCTTTTGAATTGTCATGACTAAATAGATGATGCTGAAATGTAAATCTATCATTAATATCTATCATGACTATTAATCATACCTCTATTGCTTCATGCATATCTCTGCCTTAATGTCATATTGACATATCAAACCCCAAATTTCCATAATGGAAGTCAGCACTTTCCCCTCTAAATCTGTACTTCATCTAAACTTTCAGGTATCTCTTCAGGGCAACATTATTTTCCCAATCACCAATATTTTAATCTTAGAGATATGAAATATAGACATTCTCTCTCTCTCTCTCTCTCTCTCTCTCTCTCTCTCTCTCTCTCTCTCTCTCTTTCTTTTTCTCCATCTGATCCATATTCAATCAATTTTTACTCCTATTACTCCTATTACTTAGGGCAGGGGTCGGCTCTTTTGAGGGCCAGATGTGGCTTTTTCTGCAGGAGCCATAAAGTCAATGTTTTTTCAGGCGCTGTTACAGGAGCGGCACTGTGAGCACTGTATGGCTCTCATGAAATTACATTTTAAAAAATGTGGCTTTTATGGCTCTTACAGCCAAAAAAGTTGCCGACCCCTGACTTAGGGTATCATACAGTATGACACAGACTGGTGCTCTGATAATGTACTAAATGATGAATAAAAAATGGGCATCAAGTGGTTTTTTTTAAAGATATTTCCAACACTTTAAAAATTGGGAAAAAAGTCTCTGTGTTTTGTGTGTAGCTTTGGATAAGAAAATTTGAAGAATTTGTCATGTTAGAAAGAGAAGCAATCCACTGAATAATATTTAAAAATAATGTTCCCTTCTCCAAAGTAAAGAATTAAAAATATAGCTAATGCAGTTTGGTAGAATCCATACTAAACTTTTAAAAAATGCTGAAACTACAAGATGGAACTTTCCTAGAAACCTAATGATATTACAAGAAATGGCATAAAATAGAAAGAAAAAAAAAGAAATTGTCTCTGCAGTGGAAATGAGTAATCAATTTTATCTGACGGCAGATTTTAAGTAATAGGAAAAAATGAATTTTTTCTATTGATCTGGAATCTACTAGATGATGGCAAGTGGCAGGGGGGCAAGGAGATTCTTTGTTTTCTGTATCTGAGGAGAAAATAATGTTAGTACATGGGACTGGATAAATGCAAGCTCTAGAGCCTTCACATATCTTTAATTTCTCTCTTTTTAAAATTTTCATAGTTGGATCAGACTTCAGAGTTAAATGTTAATGGATTTGGAAAGGATTTATTTGGATTTTAGATACTTGCTAGAACATTTATTTTTATGCTTCCATGATCTTGGATTTAATCAGGATAGTTAGTTATTTCATCAGAGTAAGAAGAAGAGTTGTGTTTTGTTTATGTTAGTCAAGTAAAATTAGTTTGTGTTAGTCAAGAAAGATCAAAGTTCAGCATGTCACATGTGCAAACAAATGAACTTGCCTGTCCTGTCTTTTTATTCTTTTAGGTAAACAAGAGCCAAAAAGCTAGCAAAAGTTTCACTGGTGGAAGAAGGGATTCCTTTCTCTTAAACTGAAATAAAAAATACCAAAGAAGAATGGTAGTTATGGGAAAATTGAGAAAGTGTTATTGGGAAATTATCTTGCTGCCTACAATTGAAATATATTGGTGTCTAACAAAAATTTCATCAAAATAACACTTATATGCAACTTAATGTTTGCAAAGCTTTTTACATATGTTATCTCAACTATCCTCACAATAACTCTGTTAGATATTCTTCTTACAAATGAAGAAATTGAGGCTAATGTTAAGTAAGTAGCTAAGCTTGGTTTTTACATTGGCCAGGTTTCTACATAACCTCCATATCTGAGACAACTCAAATGCTCCGACTCAAAGGAGAATATGTATCTTCTGTGCCAACTAGATGACTATTAAATTATTCAACAAAGCTTTAAGTGCCTACTTTGTATGAAATGTTCTACTTTGAATGGTCCTAGTTACTAAAATATATATGGTTGAAGATACATATTTGTGCGTGGTTCAGATATATAGCTGAAATAAATATAATGTAATGGGTTAGAATTAGTGATTGCGATAGTCAGCCTCCTGGTAGTCATTGGGGAAATGTTTCCATCCAAGGAGAATGAACTAGGACATACCAATGACATATTTTTATTCAGGATAAATATTCTTTTTGAACAGACAAAAATGAACAAATGTCCTTATTTTCAAGTTGAGAAAAGAGAGGTTCTACAAGTTGAAGGGGCTGAACCAAGGTCTTATGACTACTTGGTGAGACAGCTAGGATAACAAATCAAGTCTCCAGTATATGTTTTCTTGGATTTCCTCATTATGCTCTGCATGCTCTGCACACTCAGTCTTTGGATGTATTTCAGTGGAGGGAAGTGAGAAGCAATTTGGATTAATCAAAGAAATGTCATTTGTTAAATGATAATGGAAGTTTCTTTTGTGTAGTGACAGGTTTCCTGGCTCTGTTAAAAGGGGCCTTCTTAATTTACTCCTTGTTTTACAAGCTATTAAGACACTTCTTTTTATAAAAGAGCAGCATTTATCTGAACTTCAGTCCTCCTCCCCTCCATAAAAATGTATGCATCTTCTAAACAAACTAAATGTACTCCTGAAAGTATGGGTAGAATTTAGTCGAGTGTCTATTTTACATGTTTCAAAACATATGACTGAAAAACATGATATACTTAGTAGTCCAGAGATGATCAAAGATCTAGAAACTCTCAGTGAGTTAAAATATTTATAATAGGAAAAATAATCAGTGGGTCAATTTATTTCTGCTTCAGGCTTATTGCATAGCCTTAATTTTATTTACCTTTTAACAAAAATGAAACTAATAAGGTGCAATTTTCTAAATCATCGGCATCTTCCACTTATAATTTGTAACTCTGAGAGCAAGGTTAGTGATTACTATATACCTTGTATTTTAGTCTGGGATATCATATTACCAGGGTATTGAGTAGTGCTTGCTGTGTCTAAGCAAAATATATCATTCAAATATATTGAAATCATAATGTTTATATATGTGTATGTGTGTAGGAGTATGTGTGTATATGTGTATATATGCAGATATTATCTATCTAAGTGTATGTATTTCTGTTTTTCCCCTCTCCTAGGTAGCTAAAAAAATTTATGTAATTACTTAAAACCAATTTGCTATAAACCTTTAGATCATTTTGACCACAGAGGGAAATGGTAAGTCACAAGCCCCTTTATTTCATGCTGAAAATGGTCCATCAGACCCCAAAACATTAGAAGATTTCACAATGCAGTTGGTGTCTTGGATAGACATGTCACTAAGTGAAAATAGTTCTGTGTGGGAGAGAGTCTCAAGGACTGTTGATTGAACAAGTATTTAATTTCAATAGAAACAAGAAATATTGCTAGAAAGTACATGCACTTGAATTATGGAATGGCAACAGCTTCAGAATTGAACAGATTTTGATTGGAAAATAACCTACATAAGAGCAAAATGGAATGTATTATTTGCACTCAATTTTACTCTATTGCTTCACTGATCTTCAACCCACATCCTGGAAAGCGGAAGGGTTGTATCCTTAAAAAAAAAAAAAAAAGCTGAATATTCCTGACCCCAGCAATGTTCAAGAAAACTATAGGACTAAGTCTACACACCATAGATGTTGGCTACACAGTAAATAGCTTATCTTAATCTGTTTATGTCTTTTTCACTGGTGTGCTTGATGCTCTGTAAATCACAGTGTTATCACAGAGAATGCTTTGTCAACACGTTTTTTTGAAAATTTCAAAATCAAACTCCAATAACCACAATTAGTGATAACGTCAACTGAAAAAAAACCACACAAAACTATACATTTTCCATCCTACAAACACCAACATTTGTGAGATAGCATTCAATGTAATAAGTAGAAATAGAAGAAGCATTCTGAGATCTATGATTTTGTTCTGGGGCTGCCATTAATTTGCCATGACCTTAGATAAGTCATTTTACTTCTCTGAGTCTTAATCTTCTCATTTGTCAAATGAGAAAACTAGGTACCATGATCTTTCAGAACTTTCTCATCTGTAAAAAATATGTGATTTTAATTTTGGATTTTTGTGTTTTTTTTTTCAGAATGGAATATAATGTTGTTGGCCTATAATCAAATATATATGTATACATGTATACATATAATTATTTTATTTATGATTAATATTATTTAAAGGAATTATTTGTATGACACTGCTTTTTCATTTTAATAGTATATTTGAATTTTTCCTAAAAAATAGCTCTAAGTATTCATATTTTTACCTTAATAGTGACCAAAGGATCCACTTTAATTTTTGCTTGCTTTCGCCCAAATTTCTCTGGCAATTTAGACTTTTTTTAAAGCCCTTTCCTTCCATCAAAGAATCAATACTATGTATTGCTTCTAAGGCAGAAGAGAGGTAATGTTTGGACAAATGGGTTGAAGTGACTTTCCCAGGGTCATATAGTGAGGAAGTGTCTGAAGCCAAATTTGAACTTAGGATCTTCCATCTCTGTGCCATGCTCTCAATCCACTGAGCCACCCAGCTGCCACCTCCCACAGACGATTTTCCCTTTCAAAATAAATTAGCTGAACTTAAATTTACCTCCCATGTAATGACAAGTTCAGATCGACTTCCTCCACCTCCACTGATGTTTGTTGGTGCCACTATAGGGACTAAATCACAAAGAGAAATGCAAAATGGTCATTATCCTAATCTGTGTTTTACTGGAAGATTTTTACTTCGGTATTTCACCCTTCAAAGTTTTCAGTAAAGACATTGTAATATAGTTTTGTATTTTTAATGAGCATAATTTATGTTTACATGTTTCTAAATTTCTAAGATAGAGGACACCATTGTGATTGATACAGGAGCACCTAGGTTTCAGGATTAATTAAAAACCAAGTAACAACGTGTATTTGACATTATTATTCATCATCTACTAATTGGCAAAATGATGTTCCATTCAGATGGTAAGTGTGACACTGCTGATTCCCAGACTAATTACACAGTTGTGCTGTAAACATGTTACTGAGGCAGTGTATTAATTATTTCTTTTTTAATAAACTAAAATATTTTTCTTTTGCCATCAGAAATTTTCAATTTTTAAAAATAATTTCCCCTTAACTAAAAATTCCAAGCTAGAGTGAATAATACTTGAAAAACCAATTTCTTAGAGGCATTTTTCATCTCATCATTGAGGATAATTTCATTTGAATGGCTCATACAATTTCTACTAGCTAGAGAAATGTATTCACTGAAAATACAAGAATGACTTGGATTAATTCAAATGAACATGAAAACAGAAAAACTGAACTAATCAAAGAGCATCAAAAAGACAAGTCCTTTCTATTATAATCTGTTCACTCTACGAAAAGTATCATTTTTTCCACTTGTAGTTAGGGGGAAAGTCTTCTAACTTCTTAGAAATGACCCCTTTCACATTTCACATAATGCTAAGCATGCAATGAAGATTTTTTCAAAGCAATTTTATATTTCTATTTATTATCTCACTAAAATTAACACCCAGTAAATTCTACCATTTTAGCCATTTATTTAGCTCTCTTTTGCATATATTTACCAGCATTTTTTTTGTAATAAGAGGAATAGATCTGTGTTATTTATTCAGAGAACTCCTAGTGTGGAAATTTCCTTCCTTAATATAGTTCAATTAATTCTGTAACTTACAGTTTTATTAAAATGTCTGACAGTTAGATTGAATTACTTGGCTTTGGCCACAGTCAATTGTTATTAGTCATTTAATCCATGTCCAACATTTTGTGACTCAGTTTGGGGTTTTCTTTGCAAAGATACCAGAGTGGTTTTCTATTCCTTTTCCAGGGTATCAAGACAAATAGAAATAAATTGAGTTGCCCATAGTCACACAGTTAGTAAATGTGAGGCTGAGTTTGAACTCGGGACCTATTAACTACAATCCATTGTTCTATCCATTGACCCACTTAGAGATCTATAATTCCAGATTCTGAACTTGAAAACATGATATAATCATTCTACATCCTGTCCTGCATACATTATAACATGATGCCTCATATGTGCATGTGTATGTCTATGTGTTGGCATTTGGTGTAATATAAATAAGTGGTAGGTAACTCAAAAAACAACATACTCCTCCATTGTTTTTGTAAATAAATATGTATGTATATGCATATATGTACACATATGTGTGTGCATGTAATTGGAAATGTAGAAGTGTAAGCTTACAAAAAGAGGAGAACCAGAATAAAGTATAAGTGCTACAGTGACATGAATTTAATGTAAAAATTAAAACAAGCAATGAGAATAGTCCCTAGCATATTGGATAAACTCTTTATCAAGACTCTAAAAGAAGACAAAGACAATAGTCAAGTAGTTTAAACAGATTATATGGATTATGGTCTACATCAATGGATGACATATAATGATAGATATATGATAGATATAAGATGAAATTTGAATTCATTGAAATAGCTGAGGTAACAGAAAATCAGATCCCACTAGGTTTGCTTCTCAGATACCATAACACTTTTGGCAAAGCATTTGTCCACTTTAGATAAGTTTCTGTACAGACTCGGTCAATAAGTGTCTTTATTTCTCTGTTGAATCTTTCCACCTGCCCAGAGCTTTCCGGGTGATAAATGGCATGATAATTCCCTTTTATTCCTAGATTCTTATAGACTTCTCAGAGTATTGCATGAGTAAAATGACTCCCTCTGTCTGAGCCAATACTATTGGATATGCCAAATCTAGAAATGATTTTTTGGAAGGGAAAATCTCTGGCCACCTTGTCAAACTGTCAATTTTGACAAGTGCACATTTGAATCCTTTATATTTGGGCATGCATATAGAGTCTATTTGCAAGCATTCAAATGGAGTGTATGCCAAAGGTTGGCCTTCAAGACCTTTTTTTTCCTACAAACTCCCTGATTGAATTACAAACAGATCTTGCATTTTTGGCAAACTGGTATGGCATAAGGGGAGATTCCAGGTGCTAACCAGAAACGTACTGAATTGATTAATGCTGGGTGCCATAATGCCATAATGCCCTTTTTCATAAATGGCATTGCAAACTGGGTAGTATAGAGCTTTTGGCAAGATTTACATTTTTGGCAAGATTTATAGGTTTGCCTAGCTCAGAGAACTATATGCCATTCACTAGTTTGGCCTCTGGATTTTTCTTCTACTCCTGAACTTCCCTTGGGGCTATAGGCTTGTTTTAAATTGTCCTCTTCCACAAGAGTGAAATTCAGAACATGGATAGGGCCAAATCTAGCTCCATACTTTGCTGTTATGTCTGCCCTATGGTTCCCTAATGATGTGCTATCTTCCCTAAGAGTGTAGCCCGGGCAGTGCATGACTGCTATTTCTTTGGGTAGTTGTACTGCTTCTAGAAGTTGCAGAATGATGTCCCCGTATGCAATTTGTTTTCCTCCAGATGTTATGAATCCCCTATGTTTCCATCCTTACACATTTATACATCTTATAGTTTCTTAACACTGTCCAATATGTATATATTATTTTAAGGTTTACAAAAGATCTTATATCCATCACTTGGTTTGATAATATCACTGTAATATGGGAACTTATAGCCTTCTGGGTCATCCCAGTGAATAAACTATAAATGCAGATCTATCCCTCTTCTGCAGGTTAGCCACATAGAGGTGCTTGGAGAAATAAAAAGTTAACCGACTTGTAATGGTCTTATAACCAGTTCTCTCACAAACTAGACATTATTATCTCTGTTTTTCATATGAGAAAACTGACAATTTATAGAAAAAAATAATTCACCTTCTTCCACACAACTAGTAAAGAGTAGCTGTAGAACTCTGACTCAAACCTTGCTTTTCTTAGAGTCCAGTACATGTCACCAAAATGCATGGCTTAAAAGCAAACTTCATTGAAAACTGTTTCTAGCTATTACCAAAACCAGGAAATGTCAGATTACAGATATGTCTGGTTAATAGAAGCCCAGGAATACAGACAATATTAAAAGGACAAAAGGTCAGCTGTTGAAAAAAATGACAGTGACTGGAAGTGAAGAAAGCTTATACTGATGCTAGTTGCAACACTAATTGGACTACATTATCATGGGAAATTTATTTAATATCTCTTGGATTCCATTTCCTACTTCTGGAAAATTAAAGTTTAGGGATAGATTATGAGTAATATCTCTTTCAGTTGCATCTGGAAAAAAAGTTTCAAACATGACCTGTATGTGACCCATGGCCACGTATCCCCCCAATACTATCAAGTATGGCCTGAAACTGATTAAAATGTAATTTGGAAATATTTAACAAAATACTTAAAAACAAAACATGGATAACGTTACATTTTAAAACAAAGTCGAAATGTAACATGCATTCAGAAACCCTGTTGTTAGGTTTAATGTATCTATCAGTGACACCACTGTTCTGGATGATTTTAGGAAACCATTGGAGACAAAATGTTTTGGTTTCTCCTTCTACAAGATAAGTTGCTATAAAGTAAACAAGGGAGATAAAAAGTACTACAACAAACTGAGTACTTCTTTGTCTGACTAATTAAATATAAAGGGAACTTTGAGAATCGGATGCAGGCAACAGACCAAATGGCACCCTAAACTCAAGATTTTAAGAATGAAACAAACAAGATTAAGTTCAAGAAGTAAGATAGGGATGACTTTCCTGCCAGATTTCACTCCAATGCCACTGGGCTATGAACCAATTGATGCTCAATTAGTGTTTCTGTTAAATGGATTCAGGAGGTACCTCATCTGCATAGGGAAAAAAATTACTATTGCTCAATGAAGCCTCAAGTAGGTCATAGTTGAGAGAAATGGAAATGCATGGCTCAGTGCACCAACAGAGGCTCAATTAATTCTTGGCTACAACATTTTAATGAAACAAGCAGCAACTCATTTACATTTGTAAATCTACTGATTCTCTGCTGGATTTTGGCTAGAAAAATAATACAATAGAGAATAACTTCTAAGCAACACTCGACTTTATCAAGGCTGTTTGATAGTATTCTTTTTCGGACCTTTCAATTTCATTAGAGAGGGAAATATTGAGCAGGAAACTTAAAATGTAGGTCAGTACATATTTTGCAATTTATTGCCTTAGGTAGTTGCTTAAATCACTAAAATATTAAATATTATACCTTGGATCTTCTAGCCGGTGTGCATGAGAAGGCAAACTTGAGTAAATGTTTCTCTAATCTTAGACCATGCATCTGTTTTGTATGCTACTTTGTCTTTCAAAAATAATGGACTCAGGGGGCAGCTGAGTAGCTCAGTGGATTGAGAGCCAGGCCTAGAGATGGGAGGTCCTAGGTTCAAATCTGACCTCAGACACTTCCCAACTTTGTGACCCTGGGCAAGTCACTTAACCCCCATTGCCTACCTTTAACACTCTTCTGCCTTGGAGCCAATACACAGTATTAATTCCAAGACAGAAGGTAAGGGTTTAAAAAAATAATGGACTCATACTAAACTAGATTTTAGAGAAACATCATCTATCTATTGTATTTCTTTTTTTCAGATAAAAATCTAGAGTGAATGTCTTTGGCTTATAACACTTCAAATTCAATGTAAAAAGTTAGGATTTTATGTTTATCCTTCCATTGTTTTGTGTTGGATGTAATGGCCAATGTTTCCAATTTTATTGTATATTATTTACTTTCATGTATACAAAATGTCAACCAAATAAAACACTTTGCTCTCCTACCTGGTTATATTTCTTTTAGCATCTATTTCCTTCTGAACTGAAAGGCAATTTGTAATCTTTTTTATTTTCACTTCCTATAAGTGGCCTTCCTTTATTCTTATCAATTATTAGGGGCCCTCCCTCAAACATTTAATTTGTACCTACATTGTATAAATTTGATGCTAATGAATTTAATGTAATTATTATTTGCTTACTACTTCTAAAACACTGCACTAAGGAGTAGGAATGCAAATAGAAAAGACAAGGTTTCTGTTTTCAAGAAGTTCATATGCTAAAGGTGAGATAACACATATGGGAGGTTTTGGTTAAAAGTCGGATGGAAAGACCCCATAGTCCTTAGGGTGTAATGGCAAAGTATGTAGTATTGTCTCATCCAGAGTGTCATTTCCCCAAATGAAATTATCACAATACCATTTGATACTGAGTGGGAAGTATTGCTATTCTACATGTTCATGTGTTCATGGCGCTAGGCCAGACACATTCTAGACTAAAAGGAGATAGTGGTCAAAGTGGTGACAGTGGTTTCATCTTCTCATTACATGTTGCCTCTTGTCACTCCTTCAGAGTGTTTTACTGTTTAGGCAAGGCTAGCTTGACTACCGTTTGAATGATTGTTGGTTGGCAGCCTTTGGGGGATATGTAGTTCCTTCTCCATAAAAGTTACTTCCCCACGTGGTGAAAATACTATTTAGCTTGGTACATAAAATTTGCCCCCCTTAACTAGACATTCTATAAAGATATGGAATCTGAACTCACACATTAAGGCATATATATCACATAAACGTACATCCATACATCCATACAGAATTTATGTGTTTGTGCATATCATTGTATCCTAGGAGAATATCTATCGTCTATTACATACTTAATAAATGATGATTTAATGAATGGATGGACATTTAATTAAGGAGTTGAAAAATTGCAAGAATACATTAGTGCTCACCTGCTGCTTTGGTTCTTAGCAATTTGGATGGCTTACTTGGTTCCCCAATTCCAATGCTATTTCCAGCAACCACACGAAATTCATATTCCACCCATGGGTTCAAACCCACCACTGTTGCAGTGTGCATCTTCCCACTGAGAATTTCTGGAACTAAAAATATCCAGGTGAATAAGCCAGATGTCTTAACTGTAGACAAATTAAAATAAATTCTGCTCTTATAAACCGTAATAATCATTTCTTACTTGTGGAAACAGCAAGCCAGCCTACAGAAAAAGGTGTCCGGGTCTGAATGGTATAGATTTGAATAGGACTATTATTATCGACACCTGGTCCCCAGCATAGTTGAGAAGTGGTACTTGAAATGTTCTCTATTCTCAAATTATTTGGTGGACCTGGGGGACCTGTAAAAAGGATATTTGTTTTATAATGACTACATCAGAAGCTATTAAAATCATTGGTGTGGGTTAGGAGTAGGCTTTTCTTTCCTTGACAGTCAAGAAAAACAAAACTTGTGGACCTTTTATGAATATAGATAGGACATTAATTTCCTAAAAGTCTCTGCTAATTCATATAATATATTTAGAGATTCTTTTCTACACAATAAAAGAATTTCAGAATCAGAGTAGACTGTAGCTGTCACCTAGTTCAATCAATTCTCCTTGACGAATTCCTAGTTTAACACATCTAGCCTTTGCTTAAAGACTTCTATCAAGAGGAAACCTGCCACCCATTGAGATTGTCATTTTTCGATAGTTCTAATTTTTGGAGACATCTTTGAACCTTTTCATTAAGGTAAAACTTATCCCTTGTCAATTTCTATTCAATGTTTTTAGTCCTGTTATTTTAAAGGTATTTAGAAAAAAGTAACTCTAACTCCATTTCCCCACAAACCACAAAAAAATTTTAATGTATATACTTCAAACAGTTGTCATGTCCCTCCTAGTCTTCTCTTTTACTTGATAAATATCACTAGTCTTACCAACTAAACTTTTTAAGACATGAATGCAAGACCCTGTTCCATTCCTAGGTGCCCTCCTTCACACGCTTACTAGATCATCAAAGTATTTGATGAGCTGTGATGTCCCAATTCAAAACATGATTTAGATCTCTTTTGACCAGGGCTGAGTAAAAGGAGATCATCATTTCCATGTAACAGAAAGCGATGCCCCTTGCTGTAGTCTAAAATCATCCTTAGCATACTTAGTAGCCATATCAGATTATCAATTCATCTTGATTTGGTAGTTCATTAAAACTCCAATCCTTACAACAAAATATATAAATATGTCTCCTTGTTTGTGTACTTGGCAAGGTGATTATCTGAACCCTAATGCAAAATATTACAAAATATTATATACAACACTATTCATTTCACATCAGAGATTTTTCCCCAGAAGTCTAGACTGTCCTGAGTATTTATATACATGACCTTGTCATTCATTGTGAATATAATAAAATACCACCAGGGTGATGGAGAAACCCCTATAATTATTCCATAAATAGTGCTCTCAGATCTGGCATGTAATTGGACCCAGTGAAATAATAATCCAATGAAAACAGATATCTTTCTTCAATTTTTTCCCCAAAAGCCAACTCAGAGAATTTTATATAGGTGTGGAAGGCTGTAAGAGAACATATGCAATAAAACTACCCTAAGAGAATATTGGTTTATTCAGAGTAGCACATAATTCATGCTGAGAGATATTCTCCATCCAACATACTGACTTTTAATGGGAAAAAATGGATAATCCAAACCTGATTAATTCAAATTCAAAGTTCCTTTTTTTTCCTCCTCTTCAGTCCCCAGGGTTAGAAAATAACAAGATGTTACTGAATCACTACTAGGACTTGGCCTCTCATAGCTCTGTAAGTTAAGTATTAAAACTGTCCAATTTCTGAAAATATATTCAAGCCATATGCTTGCATATTTTTCACTTTTACCTTACCTCTAACAATGATATCTGCCACAGCAGATAGACTGTCTAGAATTGTTTGTACCATGCATACATATTTTCCAGAGTGGTTCAATTGAATCTCTCTTATCATCAAATCCCCAACAGATTCCTGGAGATAAAAAGAACAAGAATATAAAAACAAAATAACATGAAAAAGTTCCCCATTTCTGATATTTCTAGATCTTTGTACATTTTAAGAGCAAGATAATTATGGAATTAAAAGAATCACTTGCATCATTCCTTTTGTATACTTGATCTTTTTTATTCATTTTGGATATTAATATTCTACATGTAACATAAAAGTCAGTGTGAAATATATAAAATCACCAAAAACACAGCAGATGGAGCATCATAAAGCAACAATGAATATCCATTCACACAAAAATGGAAAGAATAATGATATAACACATTTCTGCTATCTACTGTCTTGCTTCATTTTATTATAAAATAAAGTAACTTACTCCTCCAATCCTTTCAAAATGAGCCACTCCTCTTTGGAAATCAATAACATGTCCATTAAAAGACCATGTGAATACAACCTCAACAGAAGGATCATGGAACACTTGACAAGGAAGGACTATACTCTCACCAACAATAACATCCATTTGAGGTGGTGCAACAGTAATTATGGTCCTCTCTGTTGAGAAAAAAAGTATATTTATTATTAAAAATAACATGAAATGGTAATAGTTTTATTTAGATATTTGAATAAACAGTATAATTTTGAAAAAGATAATCTTGGATCAATGTGCTACATTGAAAAAATTTCTTTGTTTTCCCCTTAAAAGTGTTTCTGAATCAATTGCCAGATAAAAAATGTATTGTTTCCAGTAGAATTAAGGAAGAAAATAAATTGGACTAAAGTGTGCCTATTTTTACAGAAGACAGAAGACATAATACACCATGGCCACTGTAAAAAGGAATTCTTTATACCTTTTTACGAAATTTAACAGGGGACCTGGAGGTCCTCTTATTATAGAGATGTGTAGGGATTAACTAGCTCACAATGACAGGAAGGAGAAACCATAGAGGCAGGAAGGAGGAATGATAGAGACAGGAAGTGAGGTAGAAAAAGGGGTATGAAAAAAAAGGAGCCAGTGTGAGTTGGTTGTGTGGTCAGTTGCTGACAGTTACGGCTGGGAGTTGTGGGGAAGTTGACTGCTTAGTGTGACTTGGTCATTGGGTGTTGGTTGCTGGTGGTGTGGGTTGGTGATTAGTTTGTGGTTGGGATATATATCCTGCCTGGTGAGCTGATCTGAAGGGTGATAAGCTGGACTTTCTCTAATGGCAGTTATAGACAGTTATAGGTATATATTGGCAGTTTTAGGTAGTAATTATAGGTAGTTATAGGTAGTTATAGGATAACTAGTATACACATTAGGAAATTTTCTTTCTCTACTTCTTTCCTATATTTCCCTCCTTTACTATGTTCTTTTACTATCTCTATTTTAATTAAACTAAATTGTTAATTGTTAAAAGTTGCTAGAAGTTTTTTCTCTGGCTTTAAGAGATATTATTAATTTACAACTCCACTATATTCTCATTACAACTTAAATTATTAAAAGATGCTCTCTTATTTTGTCAAAATCCCTAATTTAACCCTTACACCACAAAGCTTTGAAACAAAACTTCTCTAGAGTTTTCTCTTTATAAGATGCTAAAAACACCACTATTTAATTAGGAAAAAGACAAAATAATTACAGATTATTACCACTACACAGAGATTATAGAAATATAGAAGTTTTAGAAAATTATATATTTATTGGACTGGGCATAGGTAACTACCAAAATTTTATCAGAATGTAAAATCTACTCAGGATCAAGTAGAAAAATACTAATTAAGTGGAAATATTCTTTGGGCACAAAACAAAATATGAAACATTAATTGCCCTGCAGAAGCTTCCATTCTCTTAGGGGAAATGACATGAGCAAATATGTAAATATGTTCAATATAAAAATGAGGTGATTCAAAGAAGGGATTATACTAGCCATGATAGGAATTAGGAAAGATCTCAGGTACATTAAATGAATTTTGAAGTAAGCAAGGACTCCTATGAGTGGGGAGGGTATGCTTTTCAAGCAAGAGAAATAGCCTATTCTAAGAGGTAGTGATGGAAGTTTAGAATGCTAGAAAAGATGAGGAAGAAAGCCAGCCATGCTATATTTTAGAGGGTGTGAAAGAGAGTAATTTTAGAGAAAAATCTTGATAGTTGTGTCAAAATAAATTTGTAATGGACTCTACATATTAAATAGAAGTTGGTGCCAGAGGTAATAGAGTGACTTTGAAGTTTACTGAATAGAGGAGTGACAGAGAGATCTTTGCTTTAAGAATGTGTTTTTAGCAGTGATATAAAAGATGGATTAAATGGGCTGTTCCTTCCATGGTTTCCTGATTCATATCATGAAGGTCAATTGATATAGATTTCACAATTTTCAAACTTTTTCTGGGTAAATCAATGCCTTTCTTTAACACTCGTCACATATAGTTATAATGATGTAGTATTGTCATAAGTTTGATGAATAAAAATATGAAGATGATCTTTATCACATAGATCTAACAAATGAAGATTTTTCTTCATCATTTGTAAGAAACAGAGACAACGGGTGAAAGCAATAGAAGTGCACAGTTTTCTTGTGGAAAAAAGTGATTTTTTCCCACCCTTTGGGGTAAAGGAAGGTAATATGCAGGAAAATGAAATGTATTTCACAATTTTACTGAAATAATTGGTGTCAAAAGTGTAACTAGAATCCACAGTTTTTCAGTCTTTCTCTTTAATGAAAATTAGATATTTATGAGTAGAATTTCAATATGGAAAATGGAAATCAGTTGTACTTTTATGCATAGATGAAAATAAGTAGAGAGGAGTTTGAGTTGTATCATGTGATTGCTAAATATAATGGGAAATTATATTAGAGTTTCTAAACATAAGATTGAACCTCTAGAGAATAATATATGAATTTACTTTTGATCTCTTTCTTTTTAATTCCTCTGCATCTGCCTCTGTCTCTCACTCATGTTTGATCTCTGACAAAATCATGATCTCATCCTAAAAGCAAATACTCCTATTTTGTAAGCATCAAGTTTAGTTGTATTGGGGTATGGACATGATAATATGATCAGCTCACTTCTGACCACATAGTAAACTTCTTTTTCTGAAAAAATAAATTAAACTTAATTCTTAGGAAATACATGATCTTATATGAGATCCAAATAGAATGTTTGGGATCATCAAGTTAAATAAACATTAATTTAGGAAGGTTGAGTGACCTATTCAGGCTCACATAGTGACAGAAATAATATTTGAAAGCAAATACCCTCATTTAAAATCTGAAGTGAAAATTCCTAAATTTAATGCAATAATGTAATGAATTCAAAGTCATATGGTCATTTGAATTATAGAAATGTATGCCACTAGAATAGAGGAGCTTGGAGTTCCATGTATTTAGATCAGCATCCAGCGTTTTTGAAGTATATCCATTTTTAAAATTAAGAATTAGAGGCTCATCTTGGAAAGGAATAACTGTGGCTTCCAAATGCATTCTTAAGACAGTCATCTCTACTGGGTGTTTTGGTTGCCCTTGTTGTCTTAAAAAAAAGTGAAGGATTCATGTTTTTAAAGTGCATGAGATATTACCTTATCTTTAAAAATAGACATCTTAAATATTTCCTTGCATGACCTAAACATGTTAATTTTTCATCTCATATATGAAATATTCAAAAATGTAAGACTAAGGAAAATGTCTAACTTTTTAAATTCACTCCAATAAGTAAGTTAGTCAATTAATTAACAGACATTGATTCAGCACTGACAATGTCATGTGCACCATAGTTCAACCAAACGCTCTTCAAATTATAGGGAATTGTTAATATGTGCACCTATGGACCTTTCTAATACCTCTTCACCATTTAAGGAAATGGTGAGTGAATGAATTATACAGAATATATTTAGACATAATGTAAAATTTGGTGAATTTCTTTGATTAAACAACAGGACTTTGGGGTGGCACTGATGATTATTAAATGTGGACAATGAAAATCCAGCAAAAGAAACCATGAAGGATTGGATACACAGGTCAGAGAAAGACAATTAGAGAAATATCAATGAAACCTAAAGAAGAGAGTATATCCAGGAGAAAGTTATCCATATTGTAAAAATCAGCAGAAAGGTAAAAAAGTATGAAAATGTAGAAAAGAAACTTATCTTTAGTGATTAAGAAATCACTTGTAACTTTGGAGAGAGGCCAAATTATAGAGAGTTGGAAAGAGAATGAAAGCAGAAAAAGTGAAGACAATTAAGTGTGGGCTAATTTCTCCTGTAGATTAGCTAAGAAGGATATAGAAAACAAGAGGATAGCTAGTGGGAATGGTAGAATTAAGTAATGGTAGAAATTTTGTTTTCCTTTAAGAATAGTTAGACATGGATGTCTTTATAGGAAGTACAGAAGTAACCACTTTATAGGCAAGGATAAAAGCCAGTGAGAGGATATGATAGATTGGAAATATAAACGGTGGGATGGAATTGGATCAAGGTTGTTTATTGATAAGTTTTCCATGCCAAGAACATGCATGACTTCTTGAGAGAAAGGAGAAAAATAGTGGGGGAATGCATGTAAGTATTGGGAGATTAGAAGGGAAGCATAATGTCATTTGGAAAATGATTGTATTATTTTTCAAGAAATTATACCTCTCCCTTGAAAGGATGAAGAGGTGAAGAGCTATAGGAGGCTTGATGAAGGGCAAATATTTGTAAGAGCCTGTGTGATTAACAATTAAATGCATTCATTAGAGAGGTATCAAAATGTTATCCTTATGCAGTGAGATTGTTTAACATAAATTGTAATGGACTCAGTGAGTGCACTTTTGTGATTTTTTTCCCTAGCTCTATTCAGTGGCACATGATTTGCATTGAAGAAGTGAATTGTAAGATTAAGCTAAAAATGGAGTGTATCAAGGCATTACTGGAAACAGAATTGAGTGTAGAAGAAGGTATGGAGATGAACTAGTGCTCAATGGGAGGATAATGTGAAAAATTTTGGGGTGATGGCCTGGGAGAGAATTGAGATGTGAAAGTATTAGAAATCATGGTGATTACAAAGAACAGAATTTAAAGGTATTGTTGGAATTATAAAATTTATGGTCGTGTAAAATAATTTTGTGAATATGGAATCAGAGCACTTGTATGTGATGACAAGATCAAGGATGTGACAATCTATGTGTGTCTAAGGTATGTAATGAAGAAATAGACTATAGGAAGTTGTTTTAGGAAATGTGAAGGTAAGGTATTTGATGGGGTATCAATATGTATGTTGAAGTATTCTATTATGAAGACAGAAGTTGAACTGGAGAGAGAGAATATGAAATCAGTATTAAACTCATTGAAGAAGGAAGAAGAATACCCTGAGAACCCTATAGATAACTGATAAACAAATCTATTTTATGATAAATTTGAACTCAATGAATTTCAAAGAATGTGAGACTACTCGGTGATTGTGGTGCAGGATGAATTGGGAAGTGACAATGTGGAGCAAGTAGTATTCTGACTCTGATCCCCCCCTCCCTGGGCCCCTTCCATGCTCAGTGACTTAGGGGAGGAGAAAGTAGAGGCTTAAAGTGGAATTAATAATAGGCTGAACAGAGATGCAGAGTCATTAGGGACATCTCAGTAAGATCCAAAAGACAAATGGAGTGAGGAAAGGAAAGAGCTAAAATGAAAGCAAGTTTGCTAATTATAGAGAATGCATTACAGAGAGCACAAAATAATGGAGAGGTAGATCTAGACTGGGATATCATGGCAATAGTGTTGAGTGCGAGAGAATTAAGGTAGTGAGCAATTGAATGTAGAGAATGTAATCGTCAAAATGACAGCTATGGAGTCAGAATCACTGAGATGGCAAACAAATGATGGGATAGATATATAGTAATCACTGACAAAGAAAACTTGGCATAGGGTCAATGACTGAAGAGAGATATCTTGGAAGAGGCTAATCATTAGACTGCTCTATGTTCTTCATCAATGTCAAAAGTCATAACATTTCTTGATATTTTATACTGTGATGGCCAGGAGGCCCAACTCATAGCAAGTATAGTCAGGTGTAGTCAGGAAAGGAGGAAGAATCTTGAATCATCTGAGGAATGCATCTGGAGTGATGGAGAAATCCTAGGTGTGAAGGCCTATGACCAAAGCTATGAACTATGGCTGATGGAGGAATCTATGGAAAAGCATTTGAGTGAATAATCCATATGAGTAACACAAGGCTACTTGGGAAGTATTATAAGTTCCATTTGCTTACATATGGAGCTTCTACTATATCTTGAAAGAACAAAAAACAATTTCCCTTTATGTATTATGAGTATAGCTCTAAAGATCAAAGAGGACTGATTAGTCCCAAAAGTTTATTAGTTGAGTATGAAATGTGAAATCCTTTGAAGTTTATCAGTTAGTTTTTAACCTGGGGTCTGAGAGATTTTATACACACACACAAGTGTATGTGTGCATGTATTTATATGTATAAATACATATATATATGCATATAAATATATATTTTTGGCTTCCTTTGCAATACTATGAATTTTATTTTATGCATTTATAAACATAATTTTGGGAAATCTCTAGACTGTAAAAAGGGTTTATAAGAATGAAATATTTATACATCATTGCATAAGAGAATTTGTTTTGAATCTCAACAAATCATTAGGCTTCAAAATATCTTTTAAAAAGCAATTACTACCTAGAGTGTAATTTTGAAATATTTTATTATATAGAAAAATGGTCATAACCTTATTTTTATAATGTTTTAATATATTGAGTTGCATCTTGTAATAGGTATAGGCTTTAAAAGTTTAAAAGTAGATTTGTGTAAGCATGTTAGGGAAAGCCTTTGCTGGAAGTCATGGACATTCTGAATAGAATGCAGGGGGTAGGGAAGAGAGTGCTAAGCAACAGACATTGCTGTTTGTGAGGGGATTGGAGCAGAAGTGCAATCAGCAGTCCCTATTTGACCTGGGATCTTGGAGAGTGGTGAGGTTGTGAAGGCCGGACATCATCCTGCAAGTCAACTCTGAGTAGGGAAGAGGTCTGTGTTCTGGTGAGCAGTTTGCAGACATCTCTCCCTACCTGGTTACTTTTGGATCATCAGCTGTGAAGGAGTCGGTTCCTGGTATCCTGAAAACATCTCTGGAATAGTTGTGAGACCCCAAATCCAAGCCCTCTTCCTCAGGTCCTTAGCCAAACTGTCAAAACCTGGCAGAAGCAGGTTGGCTAAGGAACTTACCCCTTTTGACTCCAGTCCTGGGCAGTTAGATATAGTTTCAACTCACCCCCATCTCCTATCCCCTCATATTACAATTAAACTCTTTCCCTGTGAGATTCCTAATACTTTAATGTTCTCATTGTATGTATTTAATACTCTGAAGTGATTCCAGGATGGGTGGGGCAGAGTGACAGTTAGTCAGGCTTAACTGCCATTTTTGTCAATGGTCATTCCCCTTATAGTTAAACCTGGTTCCCTGGTTTGTAGGGTCCTACCCATTGTCCCTTCCTGTCTCCTATCCACCCCACTGAACCCACAAATAGTATTTGAGTTAATTTCCCTGGTTTTCCCCATAAGAATTTTCATTTCACTATTAGTTGAAGATGGGTATAGGACTTATTGGTACACCTTTGGCATGCAAGCTAATCAAATTAAACCAGCTGTCAGAAATATTTAGTGTGGTTCCTCCTCACCTGATTAGATCCATTTTCTTGTATCAGTGGCTAAATACAGTATTATGTAAGCTATTCCTTAGTCAGCCTGCCAAAAACTCAGGGGATAATCATGAACAAGGTGATTGGTTTCTTTCAACCACTCAGAAAATGTTATTTTTAGTAATTGCCTGCCTCATTTCCCTCATCCCATGCGGCAAAGCCCTAATCCATGGCTGTGATAACTTGGTTACATGGCCTTCTCTCTAGGTATACAGCAAAAGTTTCTTATGTAACAAATTCCACTCCAAAGAAATGAATCATTGATACAAAGGTAAGACCTCATTCCCATCAAGAAATAATATGGTTTTTGGAAAAAAGCACTGATTATGCCATTAGGGGAACTAGGTTCAAATCCTATGTTAGGCACATACTGAGCGACTTTGGGCAAGTCACAACCTCTATTTTCTCATCTATAAAATAAAATAATGGTTGGGACTGGATGGTCTCCGAGTCCCTATTTATCTATAAATCTATTAAGCAATGGTCTTTATCTCTGTTATCATTATTCCTGAATGATTTTTAAAAAGATTTCTAAGATGCCCAGATAAAAAAGATGTGAAAAATAAAAAAAAATAAGTATTGGGAATCTCAGATATCCTCCTCTTATGTACATTTAAAAGTAATGAAGTGGATTCATTTATGTGGGTTTCTTGGTGCTTCTCAGGCTTTTCCTCATCCATCAAATATTCACCTGCAAATATTCATTCTTTTTTACCACACTTGCTATTCATTATTAATTTCCTATTAGTTTCTGGATCATTGCTATAGTATAAGTATATAGTATATAGTATATAAGTATATAAGCATATAGTATATAAGATTCAGAAAGACTAATCTAACTGCATTCAAATCTGGGATCAGACACTTACTATCTGTGTCACCTTGAGCAAATCATTTTACCCTATTTGCCTCAGTTTCTCATCTATAAAATGAACTCAAGAAGGAAATGGGAAACTATTTCAGTATCTTTGCCAAAAAAACCCCAAATGAGGTCAGAAAGAGCAAGACATGACTGAAAATGACCTGACAATAACAGTCACATGCTAAGTACTCAATAACTTGAAACTCAAGAACAATGAAACAAATAAAACCATCAACATCAAAATATTTCTCCTGACCAAAAGGAGACCATATTCTAATGGAGAATAGCAATGTCCAATGTTTTCCTGGCTCTGCTTATTTCCCTCTGCATCAGTTCATATAGGTCTTACTAGCTCTTTCTGAAAATGTCCTGTTCATCATTCCTTAAAGAAGAATAGTTTTCCATCACTATCATATAGCAGAATTTGTTCAGCCATTCCCCAATTGAGGGACATATGTTTAGTTTCCAATTCTTTGCCGCTACAAAAAAAAAAGCAGCTATAAATATAACATGTCCTTTCCCATGGGTGTCTCGTTTCTAATGACATTGGTTCAAACCTCCACTTGCTATGTTTTTCTCTATTTTCTGGGATGGGGGGAGGTGGCAGTGATTAGCATCCTGGTTATATTTAACTACATAAAACTAATTAACAAAGGGATTTTTACTTTAAAAATATAGCAAAAATAAACACAATCACTTTCTCTATTATTTTCTAGGAATGTTCTCTTTTTCACCATCCTTTTTTTCTGGGGAGGAGTTGTGGTGCAGGATTGGGGTGGTGTAGGTTGGGAAAGGGGAGGCTGACTCAAAAGTAAATTTAATTCTAGTATTCATCCTATCAATTTCACATCCAGAGATGATATCACTGATAAAATCCTCCTCTTTCCCTGGCAGAGCTCCAGAAAATCAATCCTTACGTCCTTTTTACTCCCCTACTCTGTATCAGTAACCTTGTTAAGTGAAATATATTCCTACATGAAACTCACAGGTACATATTTGTAAAAGAGAAAGACTGAGACAGAGACCAAGACCGAGAGGGACAGACAGAGACAAAAAGAGAAAGACAGAGATATTGTTCCTTTTTTTTTAACACTTTAGATAAAAACATTCTAGTGATTCATCCTTCCTACATATAGCTCTACTTGAATAATATGATTATGTGTTTTCAAGTTTTTCTTTCTTTCCATTTTTGTGTAACATATCCCATCCTCAATACTCTTCATTTTTCTTTTCATTCCTTTCCCTTTCTTATTTTGTTTTAGCATATTTAAAATATAATAAACCTATCTTGTCTCAGTTTGTTACAACTATATTATATTGTGGCATTGGAATTCTAAAAACACTTTTAAATCTGTCCTCCTTTCATTAAAGAGTTAACAATCCATCCTTATAAAAGGCATTTGCTTGTTCATTTTATTTCCCTTTTTTCTTGACTCCCTTAAATGGTTTCCAAGGTTTAAGTTTTTTTTTTCTTCAAAAGTTTAGAAGTACCGTTTTTTTGGAGTTGCAATTTTTTCCTTTGGGGATTATAGTGAATTTTGCTGCTTAAGTTATTCTTGGTTGTAGCCCTTTATCTTTTGCCTTTTCAAATTCTTCATTCCATTTTCTCTATTCCGTTATACTGTAGCTCTAAATCTTGTCTGATGCTGATTGCAATTCTTTGATATTTGAATTATTTCTTTCTGGCTGTTTGTTGAAGTTTTTTTTCTTTTTCCTGTTTAGTAGCTCTGGATTTTGGCAATAACATATCTGAGAACTTTTACTTTAGAAGTAAGCCCCCATTCTTCCCCCTTTTTTAAACTTCAAATTGTATTATTTTTCTAATATGTCTGGATGATTTCCTTTATTGATTACTTGAATTTTGATAATTAGATTATTTCCTATTCATGTATTTCTTGTTAATCATGATTCTCACATTATTTTTCCTTGATTTGTTTACCAGGCTAGTTGTTTGTGATATCAAATATCACATTTTGCCATATTTTCTTATTATTTTTACTTTACATTAAGAATAGGTTTTTTTTGTCTCCTAGTAATTAATTAGATTCATTCTGATTTTTAGGGCAAGTGTTAGTAGAGTAAGGCTTTTTTGCCTGTTTGTTTTTAGATTTTTCCATTAAGTTATATAAATCCTTTTTCTAAGTCTCATTTGCAAAACTCTTGTTTCTTTTATTTGTTTTTAAAAGTTCCTTAAATCATTTCTTCAAAGTATTTTTTATCATTCTTGTCATCAAACTGCTTTTTTTCCCTTTAAGCTTTCTATTTCATATAGTTTCTACTTAATATCTTATTTCAGAATTAGTAAGAGATATGATGTATACCTCTCAATAAAAAGGTTATGGGTTTAGGAAAGGAAAGAAGACATGTATTTTTTAACATACAGAGAGGTAATTTGTATTGCTTGACTGTGAATATTTGTTAAAAAATATTCTTTCTTTTCTCTACCCACACGCTAGAAGAGTCAAAGGTAAAAGGAAGAAAAAGCAGATTTCTGTTAATTAAATCATCTTAAAATAGAGACATAAGGGGAAATGCAGTTGTAAAATGATGCATGAACTCTCAGCTAACGTCATAAAATTGTTAGTTTTACTTAATCAGTTTATTTTTGAAAGGATGCACTTCATTGAGTTGGGGGTAATTGGTAAACATTAATAATTTATTAAAGAAAAAACAATAATACTTTTTTAAAAGACTCATGCTTCTTATGAGCCTTCCTCCAAATTCAAATGTTAGTTTCATTTTTCTGCCTTAATTTAAAATAAATATATCAATATATTATATTTATAGTATATATTATATTTGATGTTACATAATATACATTACATCATAACTAAATATTTAACATTTTCTTATATTTGTAGAATATTATTCATATATATTTCATACATTTTTCCATGTATGAAATTTTCCTTTTTATTAACAGAGGGTTTCTGGAAATGAAAATCAGAATCTTATATGTAATGGGATCACTATACTAAGTGTTTTTGTAAAGGTATTTGTTTTAAAGATCCAATTTAGAAAGTAGAGGTGGTTCTCAAAGTGATACCAGTATAAATAAAAGTCATCAGACAAACTTATCAAATGCACACAAACAATATCTTTCTCTTGTGTGTTGTTTTGTACTTATAGAAAAATCTAATGGACTAATGAGGATGCAATTATAATAAATGGCCAACTGGCAAATGTAAAAGTGGATTATTTTGTAAAATAAGGTTTAATTGAGGTTTAATCAAGCTTTCAGAGGCATTCGTTTGTGCTTAGTTTGCTTGATATGGTGTTCAGTGTGCTGGGGATAGATATAGCCTGCATCTTAAAAATAAGATTCAGGAAAAATATTTTTCTTTGGCATGGCCACTCAATTGTGCATGAAGATATTGAAGACTATATTCTGAGGCTTCTTCTCAGAAATTAGACATAGTATGTAATTGGGAAGAAATATGAAATTTGATTTTTATATTGTTTATTTCCCATCTAAATAACAAATATGATGATTCTTTTATGGCTACATATTCAGCTAAATATCTGTCCAGGAATTCCGAGTCTTGATTGCCATTAAAAAAAAACAAACAAGTTTATTGTTAGGAAATGGAGAGAGAGGGAAGAGTAGAAGTTGAGTCCTAATTCTTGTCATTAATAGTTGGTTCATAATAAGTGTTTTTTTGAATTAAATTAAGTGAAAATGAATTGAAGATAAAAGAAGTGTCATTATTTAGTTTGCACTCTGCGAGGGCTTAATGTAAAGCCTTTGACATCTATCTATGGACCCAGAAATTCCAGTTCAAAACTCCTGCCTTAAAATTAGTGAGATTTTTTTTTCTTTTCAGTCACTCCTATCTGTTGCACCCAATATGGATGCTATGATCTGAAGGGGTCACAAAGTTCCTAAGAGACAACTAGGGATAACTGACAAATAAAATATCATTATGCTTTTTTAAAGATAGAGTTGCTGAGGTATGGAGAGGTTACAGTGTGTTTTTAGATGTTTCTTTGTGGGGCCAGAAAGTTAATACTGACTTCTTGGTTTATTCTTAAATCAATATTGATGTCTATGAAACCAAACTGTCTAGTTGCATTCAATATATTTAGTAGATTTGATACTAATCAAAACTGTAAACATAGTTCAATCATAAAGAGAAAGATGAACAAAGGAAAAAGTTCAAGTACGCTATATGTGTAGTTTATGTTTTTATGGAGGATAGGCTCGTGTTTGTCTACATTTTTTATGACCCCTCATTTCACCTTAGAATTAATATGGTGTATTGGTTGCAAGGCAGAAGAGTGGTAAGGGTGGGCAATGGGGGTTAAGTGACTTGCCCAGGGTCACACAGCTAGGAAGTGTCTGGAGTCATATTTGAAGCTAGGACTTCCCATCTCTGGGACTGGCTTTCAATCCACTGTGCTATCCAACTGCCCTCTTGTCTACATTTTTTAAAAGATCAATCACAAAGTAACTGCTGCAATTTGCAGCATAAATTATATGTGGGGAGGACTTATTTGACATGTTCATTATTTCAGAAAGATTGTCAATATAGAATAACTTGTGAGTAGTTTACACTTGAAGTTCTCTAAATATCCAGAAGTCAGGAAAGGGAGTGTGGTACACTGGATAGGTCTGAAACTTGGTGTAAGAGATCCAATACAATCTTTTTCACAATCTGTCTCTTTGGATTTTCTGAGTCTAAACAGTTTTCACTTGTAGTCCTTATTTCACAGAGTTGTTGTGAAGAATGAAATAGTTCCTGTCAAGCATATTCACATATCAAAAATGGAGTGTATTTTAGTAGATAGTTCCAAGACATATATACTTTGGTAAAGTAAATTAATATTTTTGTGTCCCAGGTCACTCTCAGAGATTCCAGATTGCATAGACGATATTGGTCTACTTTAGCAAAGAGTTTCATCATTAAGCATTTCCAAGCAACACAATCAAACATTTGATCTTTAAAAGAAATAAAAAAGTATCATTACTGAGTGATATTTTTTCCTGGGATTCTGATTTTGCTTTTTGATGACAAATGTTTATAGAACCCAACTTTCAGTTTATCTTACAAATAGCCACTTTAGTTTGTAAGAAAAGAAAAGGAAATTCCCTTTCAGTGAGATAATCTAACAATTGATTGCACAAATAACTTTTCTTTTTAAACCCTTACCTTCTGTCTTAGAATCAATACTGTGTATTCCTTCTAAGGCAGAAGAGTGGTAAGGGCTAGGCAATGGGGGTTAAGTGTCTTGGCCAGAGTCACACAGCTGGGACGTGTCTGAGGCCAGATTTGAACCTTGGGCCTCCAGTCTCCTCGCCTGGCTCTCAATACACTGAGCCACCCAGCTGCCCCTACCCAGGTTATCCTAAAGTATTTTGGTTTTATCCTTTTTTGTATGAACAACATCTGTTCATGAAAAATTGCAACCAATTTTTTTAGAATATGTAGCCATCAAAGGCAGGAAGAATTCCACTTTTATCTTTATATCAATAGTCACTAGCAATTCACCTGGCATATAGTAGGCATTCACTAAGTGCTTGCTATTTGATTGATTGATGGATTGGCGGGTTGGTAACCAGTGGATTAACTATTATTGGTATCTGAAGTTTAAGTTGAAAAATTCAAATTTTCTATGAACTTTAAAAAAAACCTTCTGGAATCCATATCCTATAATTTCACGAAGAACAGTATGACTAATATAGCCTAATGTGTCTTGCCATTTCCTAATACCATATTTATGTGTTTTTTTTTTGACAAAGTTGTATTCATGCGAGGCACCTCAAATCCTCTTAAATGCCTTTGAGAGCCTCTAGCTTTCCAATTATCTTTCCATCTCCATTAGTAAATCTAGATGAATATTAAAGCATATTTCCATTCTGAAGGAGAAACCCAGATAGGACCTTCAGCAAGCTAGCATAATAAAGATTTCTATCACAAAGAATAAACAAGTAAATGAGCAGCAATAAACTTAATTTGCACATTAGATATGCTTTTCCAAGTTCCGACATTTCAGTAGAAAATAATGCTGAAGCAATGAGGCCTATAATTGAACATCCCAAACTTCTCCAGTGGGGAAACAGAAACAAATGTTGCCTGCAAACAAGATCATTTTTATAGCCTGCTGTTGCTCTGTTTTTTAATAATTTTCCAAATGCCAAATTAAATAATTTCTGATTGTTATATTATTTTCATATACTTCTTAAAATAAACACTAGCTAAATATAATGCAATGTAGCTCTCTTGAGAAGAGAACGTCACCTAAACCGGGTTTCCTTTCAAGCATCAGCCCATGCTTCTGTAGCAGCCTCAAATTACAGCTGGCACCTTCCAAGGAAATATGCAATATTGATGCTAATTGTACTTTCATCATAGCAATAGAAAATTACCTCATCCCACTGAGTTTCTGAAATTCAAAATTTCAAGCCCATGTAGTAGATAACTCTAGAATCCTCTTGTCTCAGAAAAGCCATAATAGCTAAAAAAAGTTAGTGTGAAAATAGTTAAATCATGTAACTATTATCTTTTACATGTTATCTAATGGCAACATTTCTTGCATGACCAAGTCTGATAAGCCAGTTCTAAAAGAGGTCATTGCTTTGCTTACTTCACTCATATTCTTCATTTGCTTTTTAACCATCATATTATCATGAAGGTCATTCTAGTTGTTAGTTTTTTAAAAAAAATCATTGAGGAGGGGAAGCAGAAATCATAAGTTAAAATATAAATTCACTCAGTACCAAGCCAACTCAACAATGGGCGTATTGGCCTTCAATGGTGGCACTGAAAAATGGCAACAAAATTGTAGAGTAAATAGTAGGAAAATATTCTTTTAATTTTTGGAATGAGAAAAATTTTCATATTAAATCCAGATTGAATTGAAAATCTCACATGTGTAATATATACATGCATTTATACACATTTAAATTTGTGTGCATATAATATTTATGTATATATGTATACATATTTACAAAGACAAATATACTTATATATGCTTATAGAATTATATAATACACAGTCACACATATACATGTACATAAATGCAGGTAAACATACACACACACACACACTTCATTCAGACTTTTGGGAAACTATACATAGGGACATCTGTACATATGAGTGAGTGAGTATGTGTACATGTGTTCTTAGCAAAGTATTACTGTCGACTATAAAGGAGGAGAAAGGATCCATGTATTTCAATCACTTTTGATGGATTCAGGAAATTTCTATAAGTTCTTCTATGTTTCAGGCAGATAAAAAAGAAAGAATGTTCTATTGACTTCTCTCAGTGACAATCAGAATACATGTTAAGGGTTGTGGACAGAGAGAAGAATTTACTTTGGCTACTAGAAATCTGCCAATCATAACTGGTAAATACAACATTTCAAACTTTGTTATTCTCTTTACATTTTGCAGCTAAAAACTTATTTCAAAAATTCATATACTATGAATTCATATACATATACTCTATGTAGCTCATAGACATGGTAGAAACTTCAGAGGTCATCTATTTGAACTACATTTTACAAATGAGGAAACTGAGGCTTAAGCAAGGGTTAACAATATCCTATTGTAAGACAGTCTGAGGAGTATAAATTTAGTTAGGAGAGACTTAAAATACTACCTACTCCAGGATAGCTTAATATTTTGTCCTCTCCTTGATATTCAAATAAAGCCGATAAAATTTCTCAGCAAAAAAAAGAAAAGATTAAAAAGAATTGGAATGTTGTAATAAAAATATAACAAAAAGCAACAGTAAAGTTACTAGAAACTTCATCTACTCTCACCCTCCAACTTTACAATTAAGAAAAAGGAATCATATAGGGATATTAATCAACTTGCTTGAATGAAACATATTGAATAGTGGTGGAGAATTTTGAATTTAGATCCCCAGATATTCAAGGCAATACAACTTCATGCAAGTTGCTTAGTATCACCACAGAGGATCCAAAGAGGTACAGATGACCTTGATAGAATCACTGAGTCAGAACTGGAAGGATCACTGAGGTGTAAGCAGCATTGAAAATATAGAGATACTCTAAGAGCAAGAGAGAACTGGAAGGCCAGTCAGTGCTTCCAGATTTATCTTTAATTCTCTTTTCAAAGTATCTCTATTTCCTATAACTTTATTTTATTGTGCTTTCTAATTCACTGATGCCTGTATCTCTATTTAAGGAAACTTATCAATGTATATTCTATAATTTATGGCTTGATTTGCCTGGTGATACTGAGGGTTTAGGCTAGCATGTTTTCATATGTCAGACTTAAAACAAGGTCTTTCTCAATCCAGGAAAATGTCCTTCATATAGTGTAATTAATCATCGTTATGCTTTAATATAGAATTCATTCTCACTAAAATGTTAACCATGATCATTAGCATTCATATAGCACCTACAATATAACAAGAACTGTGCTACACATTTTACAATAATACCTCATTTGATAACAACACTGCAAGATAAAGGCTATTATTATCCTTATTTTATAGTTGAGGAAACCAAGGCAAATAGAGGTTGAGACTCACCTTAGGTCACACAAGTACTAAGTATTAGATTCTGGGTTAAATTAATTTTTTCATGATTCCTTTTCTAGTACTCTATGCACTGTGCCAACTCATCTCAAAGAAAGGGGTGGGACAGCAAGGTTAAGGACTAAAGTGTGAACGAAACTATATCTTCATTTCATATAGCTGTAGAAAAAATCTGACAGACTTTCTATGCCTGCAAATTATAGCTAAGAATTGCCTGTACAAGCTTTAAGAAAAAGAATCCAATTTTAAAAGAATTTTTGTAGATAAAGAACCCACCTAAATAGTTTATAAATATCAAAATGTTCATAGAATAAATCATGTGATTTATTAAGGAGCATAATTATTATAATAAAGTCTAATTAATAATTTATTAAGGTGCATAGTACAGATGATGATGATGATGATGAAGGTATTTGTTGTTGACATAATCAGCTAGGTATAGTGGGGTAGCTAGGTAGCTTAGGAGTTAGAAGTGGCTTCACATTATGCTTCTGACACAAACTAGCTGTGTAACTCTGTATATATTACTTAGTTTTTCAATATCTTAGGCTCTGTTTTAAATGTATAAATTGTAGGACAGGTGCTCATATTCTTTGACAGAATGAACTTCCTCACTGGTAGTTACCCATCATAATGGAATAACATTTTACCTTCAGCAAAACACTTCCCCCTGTTTCCTGGCCCCCATTACTATTGCTGAAAGATTCATTCTGAGATGAACATTCCAATTGCTCTGTAGATTATTGCCTATTTATTCTGTATATCTTCTATACGTACAGTTGTTTATATATTACGTTTCCTCTTCTTAGAATATAAACTCTTATCAGGGCAGGGAGCATACTTTTTGCTTTTCTTTTGGCCAGCAAAAGGTGAAAACATAATAAATATTAAAGATTTAAATTTTTATTAATCAATATTATTTTAATTATTAATTAAATAATATGTTATGTATAACATAATAATATAATAAATGTAGTAAAAATAATTGATAATTAATAAAATAAGAAATAAAATACTTTATATAATAATGATTCCCATCAAAATTATAATGGTTACAAATGAACATGTAAAGATTGCTATGATTTTAATGATAAAGGGCTTAGATTACAAAGATTTCACTAAAGTCTATGGCTGTATCGGGTGTTTTATATTCTATAATCTATGTATGTTAGCTTATAATTTTAGAGAAAAATATTGTTACATTGCTTTGACATGAAACTCATCCCCAGGCTCTTTACCCTGCATGAATATATATCACATATATACCACATTTCCTGGTTTTCACATGATGGCATAAGTCATATTGTCTTTATGGATGAAGATGATGGAACTGATAGAATTTTTACTGATGATATGGATATCTTCTAGCAGTAATGCTATTTTCATAACCAACCCAATTATTCAAAAGAATGGGTAAACCTCGTGTTATCAGAACTAGAATATGGGCTTACTTAGAATAAATTCCCTACTGTGAGATAGTATAAACTTTTTAAAGGCACAGATTGTTCCATTTTTGGCTCTAACTCCCTAGAATCTAGCTGAGTACCTACAAGATAGCTGTTTAACAGACATTTATTGATTGGTTGAGAAGATAAGCAGAATTACCTATTATACTTAAACTATATGCTACAATAATATTTGATAAAAATATATTAATAAATACTTTTAAATAAGTGAAGGTTGGTACTTTAAGGAAATAAACCAAAGATGTCCTTTTCTATATTTTTTCTAATGAGATATTTGATCTCTATCTATATTTTCCTCACCTTGGCATGGTCATATCACATTTTAGAATATTTACGTGTTTCCCATTATAGTGAGTGAAAAGTGGCTGCAGATAGTCTTTGTTATAAAATATAGTCATGGCATGTGTTGGAACCACTTAGTCCATTTGTGACTTTAAAAAAATGACAAGTCAATCTTTTAGAATGGCTGTTTTTCAAAATGAAACATACCAGGTAGATTTTGACACATCACGTTTCACCAGTCACATTGTACTCAAGCTTTGCAGACAAGAGTTGTCATAATGAAATCTCCTTGAGACAAGTTGGCAGTGATGTCTTCCAGGGACAGAGCTAGATTCTGCTTTTCTTTGAGACACTCAAAATGGGCTAATGAAGTGATGAAGTAGAACCACTTAAAATTTTCATTATCTGAGAAGGAGGTTTAAAATTAAAAAATACCTAAAGGTCCTGAATGAACAACTTAAACATTTGTGAGCAATTAGCAATTAGCATCTCACCCTGTTTCAAAGAGATATTCATTTTAGCCATTCAAAGAAGGCGATCAATTGAGGCAAATGACCATTTCAAGTGAATGCAATATTATTAGTATTCAGCAAAAATGGGAAATAGAGAAAAGCCTTCAAATGCTAATTATGTCCTTTGGGAATGTACGTGAGGGCATTTTTGATAGGAGAATAGAATATATTTTGAAAGATTTTAAAATGTAGCCTTCTGCTTTACTATCTCTGTACAGACATAGATGTTTGTGATAGTAATAATAGAGTAGCAACTCATGAATGCTATGTTTGGGGCATACATTTTAATCTTTTTTCTACTTTCAAGAACTGCCTATTTAAATGGTTATATTCTACAAGCTTAGCATTGCATTATATTCAGTACAGTTGTACACATGTCCCATATACATAGGTAATTGCATCGAAGAGGAATGTTTCTGAATTAAATCCTACTTAACAAATTACATATGAATTAAATGACTACATCAACACATCTCTGCAGCCCAACACACGAAGACATTTGAGAAAACACAAATATTTTGAGTGGAAACTATAATTTGTGACCAATTAGCTATGTTCAGCTGGTTTTAGAAACACCAACTCTGAGAAATGTTTTATGATGGTACCATTCTGTTCAAATGGAGAGGTGTGACCAACTACCAAGACTCAAAATTACTTCTCCTCTGTGAGTGGGCCTTGGTAAATACCAGTATGTGAGTGCCTCAAGTGACTTGCTAATGTAAGTAGGGCAGAAACCTTGAATTAAACATTTTATATAAAGTGTTTAAAATGGTAAAATGATGTTATCAGATATACAGAAAAGTTCTCAATATGAATAAAATGCAGAGTAAGTATAAGTACCTTTTATGACCAGGTTGCCTGAAGCCTTGGCAATGCCAAACTGATTTTTGGCAATGCAAGTATATGTTCCTGCATCCAACTTGGAAACATTATATATGTTGAGACTGCCATTATCTAAGATAAAGAATCTAAAGAAAAAAAGTATATTATTAATAGAAGAAGGTTATTTTATATAATATAGTCCAGAATTAACAAATCTTTATCTAATGACAGTATTAAATTTTCAATGTTATAATAACCTATAAAAATACCTAATATAATTCCATTTCTCTCATGTTCAATTACTGACTCCACTTCAGAATGCAAACTTCTCCCTTCCCTAAATTCTCACATGATTATAATGTACTTTAAAATGTAAATTTATTAGTTTTTATTTATATTAATATTAAATAGAGAAATAACAATATTATAAAACAAAATTATTAGAACAAATAAGAAATGTAACTATTAACAATATTTCTTTAGAGTACACAAGTTCACTTAGCTTATTAGTAAAAATTGAATTCAGCTTTGGAAAAATAAAGATTAGCTCTTTAGGTAGTCAAGGGCTTCATACATATGGAAATAACTATATAGTCTCAAACACAAAAGTTTTGAATATCCTTGGAATCTCATCAGGTTTAATGGAATGTAGGTATTTTTGTGGTTCTTTGCAACCTGAAGAGCCTTCTTGGAGCCTAGAATAAGCATGTTTCCTTAATGGAAGTCAAAAGCATAATAGTAGATGAAAGACTTGAAAACACTGGGTTTTCCCTGAAAAACTGAAATACACATTGTTACAACAATTGCCTATATTGTTTTTGCTTTCGGCACAGATATATCTATGGAAAGTTCCTTGGAATTTAAATGTCAGTTAACATCAAACTTTGGTATGCCACTCCATAATTGAAGCAAACCTCAAAATGATAATCTACATCAAAGCCCCAAATTTTAATAGAGAAGAAATTGGGAAATTTGTTCAACTTAAGTTGATGCATACTTCAAGGCATAAATATATTTTATGAAAATTAATAGCTTTTAAAACATACTACTTAGAAGCCTTCTTATGATAGCTCTCACTTATGTGAGGCTTAAGATTTTTCTAATCACTTTAAAAATATTATCTCATTTGATCCTCACAAGTTTTTACTATAGATGTCATTATTATCACCATTTTGCAGAAGAGAAATAGAAAACTAATTTTGTTTCTGGGCATGTTCAGCGTCATATTGAATATATTCCTAGATGGGATTTGAAACCAAGTAATCCTGACTCCTTACCTAAAATTTTTATCCATTATGTCTTGCTTTGGCTCAGTAACTATATTTATAGATATTTAATGTTTACATCAACAAAAATGTTTTTAGAAATCATTGGTTTTGAATGAAAATGAATGAAAATTAAGTCATATCATATTTTCTAAGGTATGACAAAAAGCTATTTTGTTATATTCCAAATATATTTTGTTACTAATATATGTATTTCATGCAATATAGCTAAGAGAGCTAATTATCCACTTTGAAACATTGTCACGCTCCCAGCAGAGTATAGCATCAGATGGGGATTTGACTGAAATCAGCTTCTGATTTGAGGTTAATTATCACTGACTGTGTTCTACTCACTGTCAGTGAATTGAAGCAGTCACACCTGTATTTTGAATGTTCAGTGATACATAACTAAATACAAAAGTAAGGTCCTCTGCTATATACTGGAGAGAGATTTTTTTTACAGATCCAGGGATATAAGTCAAGTGATTTTGCAATACTTTGTAAGTTCCAGAATTCAATCCTTCACTATAAGGTTTAAGAGTAATTTGCAATCTAATAAGACTGTTCATTTCTTGCTCTGCCACAGAGGTATATTGGAAATAGGGAATGACTTGTTTAGTTACATTCTATAAAGCGAGTCCTTATTTAGTTGTATTAGGAGGTAAAGTTTGAGGAGAATGAAGTAGTTGCCACATGGCTATATCATTTTTAAAATTACCTGTGGTATTTCTGGGGACAGAACCAAAATGGTAGTTTGAAGAAAGCATTGAATCAAGCCCTTCCAATAATCCCCTCCAGCCAACTTTAAAATAATGCCACAAATTGAATTCTGGAGTGGCAAAGTCCATGAAAGGTCAGAGTGAGACATTCTTTCTTCCAAAGACAATTTAGGAAGTCAGAAAAAGAAATCTATCATAAACAGGTAGAGGCTGGTCCAGAAACCAGGAGGATGAAACACCAGTGATAGAATTGGTGGTAGACAGAATCAACATCTTTAGGAGTATTCAAACCAGAAACAATAAAAAGACCTGGAATCCAATCAGAAAGAGATTACAAGGAATGTCTATGTTAGCAATGAGCATAGGACCATAGGCAGACTGATAACTTCAGTGCTTAAATACACTTCTAGGTCATGGTCCAAGGGCAGATTGGAGTAATTTTTTTGTCAAAAGGAATTGGGAACCCTTGGAGCAATATCATATATGAACCCAAGTAACAGGGGCCGTTGGTATCATTGAGTCTTAAGGGATCAGAAACCTTAAGAAACAGTATTACTTCTGGTCCAAAAGAAATAGCCCTGAAAAGCAATTGTGATTGTATTCTCAAGGGATTGAGGTGCCCTTCCTAAATATGTGACCTCAATGAATCAGGTGACAAATCCAACATACATAAAGAATTATCATTTTGCCACTGAAAAGTGATTGTGCAAGGCATGTATGGACTTTTGTAATGATATGTTCTTCAGTACAATCATAGGGGAAAGGTACAGATAAAAATAGTGTAACAGAATATATCTAATAGGCAAAACATAGTAGCTTAAAATGATTCAGTGTAACAGAAAGATATTGATTAGATTAATATATGAACTTAAAAAAATTAAACCTTAAAACAATCAGCAAATACAATAAGCATGACAAAATATAGGCATTAAATTCAAAAGTTCTTTTCTTCAATTCTAATAGACTTTTTCACTATTATGGAGAGGGAAAAAAACCTCAAAAAGTTAACATCAATTAAGGTCCAGATCTCTTTAAGGTTACTTCCCCTCCCCCAGTATTTATCATCCAATTGCATTTCTTTGGTCAGAGCTCTGGAGTTACTCATACAGGCACTAGGCAGAATCTCAATTCTGCATGTTGAGAGTATTTAAGATTTTCAAAACTTTGTCAAAATATTCCAATTTGGTATGTAATTCAAGCAGCCTAGCTTGTTGCTGCATTTTCTTGAGGAGAAGTAAGTAAAATGGGAAATAAACAATGAAAATAAAAACTGCCAGTAAGAGAATTAAGCAGAGCCAATATGTGTTTTTTAATTCTATCAACTCACACTGTAATTTTAGAGTTTCAAACATTCATTGTAACAACACTATTCCTCAAAAAAAAAAAAAAAGCTTAATGGATTTTATCTACAGGTAAACCAGAAGATAAAATAAAATCTTTCAGGTGTTAGGCAAGGGCTTTTTTTAAAAAAAATATTTTCCTGTGCCCTCTTCCCTAAGGGCAAAACTGCAAAGAAGAACAATAGAGTATTTAAATATGAAAGACTGGCTTCTCTTGGTGTTTTGGGTCAAGAGAAAAAAAGGAAAAAAATCTGAGACTTTCCCCCCAAAACTCTGACTTCATATCCACTGATTTGTGTTTTCAGCCCTCAAAAAAAATGGCAGAGAAGTCCCCTTCCTGTGAGAAATTCTGAGTTGCACCTCTCTCTCAGCCAGGAACCCAGGGACAGCTTAAGAATTCCACTTAGAAACCAGAAGGGGGTGGGGTTGAATATTGTAGATTTTTTTGTTTGTTTTGTTTTTTCTGTTCCATGCTGGGTTCCCCTGCTGAAAAATATGGCTAGGACAGGCTGGGAACTCACATTGGGGGAAAAGGGGAGGGGAAAGAATTTATGTCACCCTACTGTGGGAAAAAAAGTGGTGCGAGTGGCATGTCTGGTTTTGGGCTTTCTGAGACTTCAGGCTGGATGGGGACCACTCAGTAGTGGCAGGAGCACAGGCAGCAGGGCTGAGAGAGTAAGCATGAGAAGCAGCAGGAGAGAAAATGCAGCTTGCAAAATTTATCTACTCTATTTTCTTTTTTAAGGCTTAAAATTTTTTGAGAATTCTATCCCAAAGTGGTATGCCAAAATGTGAGATTAAAAAAATAATATCCAAATACTCCAAGTATTATAATTTTATAAGGTTTTTTTTATAACTTGAAGCAAAAGGAAAATTGGCAGCCTTAGTAAAGAAAAAGAAAGTTCCCTGACCTCACACGCAGGAGAAGAGAAAAAAGGCAGAGTTCCAGCAAACTTTTAAGCACTATGTAAGGACACAAACATTGGGGCACAGGGAAAGGGATGCTGGGAGATGAATTTCAAGGGTACAAGATTTCTAATTATACAACACTAAAGGAACTGACTTGAAATCTGATATTCTGGTTGACAAAGAGCTGTGATTACTACCAAGAATAACATACCCAGCAAAGCTGAGTGTACTCATTCAAGGGAAAAATAAATATTTAATGGAATAGAGGATTTTAAATCATTCCTGATGAAAAAAAACCTAGCTGAATAAAAAGATGACTTTGAAATACATGATTCATAAGAAATATGAAAGGGTAAACCTGAGAAAGAAATCATAAGAGTTTTAATAAAGTTAAACAGTTCAACTTTCTATATAGGAAGAAGACATATGTAAGTTCTAAGAACTTTATCATTATTAGGATAGTTAGTAGGATTCTATATAGCAAGAGACTGAAGTGCCCAGAGAATTATCCCCATAAATGAGTCTGAACCAACAATGCAAAATGCAAAGGGACTTTATGGTCTTTAGTTTAAACTAAGGGTCTCACATTGAAAGGCTGATGTGTAACCACAAGCTGTGCCTGAGCTGAGCTTTTAAAGGGTAGTAGGCAGCAGGGGACAGGGTAGGGGGATGTCTTTAGGTTGGGAAATCTTGCAGAAAAGGGGAATGTCTGCAGGGATGAGTTCCTGCAGATAAGGGGAAGGTCTGCAAGGTAGATAAAGTTAGGCTCTGGAGACCAGAGGTCTGCAAGTTTGGAATTCCTGTGGACAAGCCTGTTTCACCATAATGTCATACAGGGGTCAAGATTTTTAATTCTGACTCTATCTAGGTTCTACAAGACCAATGTAATGAGTTGATTATGTTGAGATGATGCTAAAAAATGAATAGGCAAAAAAGAGCAATGCCTTGAGAGAAGGAAAATTATCTTAAACAGAAGAGATACTCAAGGAAGAGTTTTTACACTAGGGAAGACAATACCTAACCTCACTTACATCTCATATCTAAATTAGTTTAAAATGAGAAAAACATTCAAACATATGCATATATGTATATATGTATAAAATGTAAAATTTAAATTAGTATCCAATAACTCTAAGGATTATATTTTATAAAGTTTATTAATAATCACTTGAGGCAGAAGAAATAAAAGAACAAAATTAGAAAGCCTAAATACTCTCACCCAACCATCACAACTGGCTTCCCAGGAGCAAAAAGAAAGGGAGGAGCTACACAAACTTATATCTTCCCTACATTAGTATGTTTGTTTAAATAAGTAAATGGGATGATGCTGGGAAAGAGAATGCTGGGGAGAAAATTCTAATTTCATAATATATACATATATGCACATACACAAGCATACATGAACACATTTATGATTATGCAATTGGAAATAGAAATCTTTCTTATCAATGAAGTAGAAGGGGAATGCAATAAGAGAAAGAGGGGGTGATAAAAGGGAAGATAGATAAAATAAGACAGTGATCAGAAGCAAAATTAACTTTAGGGGAGGGACAGGTTAAAAATAAAGATAGAAGGATTAATAGAAGAAAAATTTTATCAAAGGAAATACAGAGTTAATTGTCATAATTCTGAATGTGATGAATTCACCCATAAAATGGAAGCAGATTGCAGAGTGGACCAGCAACCAGAATTCAAAGTGTATCATTTACCAGAATCAAACTCAAGACAGAGAGATCCAAAGTTAAAATATGGGGATGGAAGAAAATCTATTATTCTTCACCTGGAGTAAAATAAAGTCATGGGTAGCAACATAATCTCAGAAAAAGCAAAAGGAAAATAATTAAAAGAAGTAATTTAATTGAAAAAGACAAGTAGGGAAACTACATCTTGCTCATGGGAATAGAAAACAGTATAGCTCTTTTCAGTTGTATATGGCACTTTCACCAAAAAAAAGACCACATATTAAAGAGTAAAATCCTAACAAACAAATGTGGAAAAATAGAAACATTATATACAGCCATTCCAGAATATAATGAAATGAAAATCAATTTAAAAAGAACTGTATGGGCAGCTGGGTAGCTCAGTGGAGTGAGAGTCAGGCCTAGAGACAGGAGGTCCTAGGTTCAAACCCGGCCTCAGCCACTTCCCAGCTGTGTGACCCTGAGCAAGTCACTTGACCCCCATTGCCCACCCTTACCAATCTTCCACCTATGAGACAATACACCAAAGTACAAGGGTTTAAAAAAAAAAAAAGAACTGTATGTGAGCTGATTAAACATTAATTCAAAACTAAATACTATATTAAATAATGAGTGGAAAAAAGAAAAAAGTCATAGAAACAATCAATAATTTTTCTAAAATGAATGACAATAGGACAATATCCCAAAATCTGTTGGATGCAAGCAAAGTAGTAATTAGTGTAAAATGTATATGTATAAATGTGTTCATCAACAAAAGATAGAAAGAAGGGATCAGTGAATTGGATATGCAATAAAAAAAAAACACTAAAAAAGGAGCAAATTAAAAATCACCAATTAAACAATCAATTGGAAATCCTGAAAGTTAAAGGAGAAATAATAAAATGAAAAGTAAAAAATACTTTTTAAACTAATACATAAGAATTTTAGCTGACTATGAAAAATAAAGCATTTTGTTAAATTGATTTAAAAAAGAAACAATAAAATCACATTACAAGCTTAAAAAATGAGGGGAAAAGTGAATAAACCACTAATGAAGCATTAAAGATCTCTTTTACCCAATTGTAAATGAGCAAAACTGATGATCTAAATGAAATGAATGAATATTTACAAAAAATATGAAGTGCCCAGATTAATAGCTTAGAAATAAATACCTTAGAAAATACCTTAGAAAAAGAAGTTGAAGAAAGCATTCAAGTACTCCCTAAGAAATAATCCCCAGCACTAGATAAATTTACAAGTGAAAATTTCCAAACAATTAAATAATAAGTAATTCCAACACACTATTAAAAAAAAAACCCTAACAAAACAGATTAACAAGTATTTCTACCAAATTTCTTTTACTGCACAATATGGTGCTGCTGATGTCTAACCAAGGAGAGCAAAAACTGAAAAAGAAAACTATAAACCAATTTTCTTAAGGAATATTGATGCAAAAATTTAAATAAAATACCAGAAAGGAAATTTCAGCAATAAGTGACAAACATCACATACTAGAAATAGGTAAGATTTATACTAGGAATACAGAGCTTATTCAAGAATAGGGAAAAAAACCCAACTGTTAAAATGATTCACCATATAAATTTAAAAATTATATGATTACATCTATATATGGTGAAAAATCTTTTGACGAAATACATCTATTCGTATTAGGACACTAGCACACAGAAGACTTAAGAGTGCCCTTTTTAAGATAATAAATACAATGGAATGGTCAACTGAGGTAAAAAGAGAATTGTATGTACTGTAGAGTAGAAAAAGAATTATTCTGAGAGTCAGAAAAACTGGATTTTTGTCCCCCTTTGCTCCTAGCTACCTGTGTGTTCCTTTGGCAAATCACTTGGGGGGGGGGCAGTATTGATAAGGAATGAAAGTCCTCGGCATTGGGTCATAACAAAGACAACTAGAGGTGAGTCAGAAGTTCAGCTTCTAGAGAAATGAAGTGACTAACCTGTCCCTCCTCTCTAAAATTAGCTTTGGGTGTGTCTGGCTAGGAAGAAGAAGTTACATGGCAAAATAATACTTTCAGTATTAAAAGTAGCCCAAGGTAAGCTTCTAGCTTAAAGTGGTTTCTATGGCATGATAGAAGAAGTTTTATGGATATGTCAGAAGTTTAACTAGGAAAACAATGATACAATACATACATACACACACACATATACATACATACACACATACACACATACTAACATACACTTTTTTCCCTGATTGAATGCCTTTTTATGTTGAGGATTAATTTTAATTTTTTTTCTATTTATCCTCATATCTCATAACAGGGCCTAGTATATAGTAGGCACTTAATAAATGCTTGTAGAACTTCATAGTGAATTTACAGAAGCATATTAATGAGACTTATATAAAGCAATATGTAATTGAACACACGAGCTATACCACTGGTAGGGACAAGAATAATTACTATAGGAGAACTGTCTGTAAATAGAAGATGTTTTAGAGCACCTTTGAACCCATTTTATTTTACAGATGAAGAAACTAAGGACAAAAAAGTTTAAGTGATATCCCTAATTTAACCCACCACAAACCCTTTAGAGTATTAGGGTTTTGATATAGAAGAGTAAAACGAACATTTTAACTAATTTAAGGCAATATATTATAGCCACATAAATTGGACAAATTTTCTTCCTTTACAATTTTCTACATGAATAATCCCTTCCTGAACACTTCCTATATTTGTGTCTTGGCAGTGATTCCTAACTTCAAACTATTAAAATTTGATTAAAAATGATTAAAATAAATGATGGGCAATCTCCAATCAACATTTTTTAAAAATGTGCTTACAATGTATTAGACACTATAATATAATGAGCATAGAAATATGCATTGCGTGAAAATACATGTACAAAATATACTCATGTTCCCCGTTCTTTTGGGTAAAGGCGAAGAAGTGTCAGGATGGGAGAGAACATAACTCAGAAAATATTAGAAAACAATTATTAAACATTATATTGACATGTGTGTAGAGTAAGAAATTATTGTGTTATTAATTGGGATTTAATGAGAATTACCTCAGGCAGGAGTCCCAGGTTGATGATCTTAGATCCTGAAGGACTAGACTAAATTTTAAGTACCAATCTTGAGTAACCTTTTGTCTTAAGAGGACTCTCCTATTGTATTTTTGTATTTGGATTATTGTAGCTTCTAACAGGAGGTCAAACCCAATGGCTTGAATGATTCTCCCCTCAGCTCTTCTATATAATCCAGTCCCTAAACACTTCCCTCTTTGTATCTCTCTCCAACTTCCAGGTCAGTTCTCTAAAATATTGATTTGTTTGGATGTGAAGCTATTCTCCAATTTCTTGAAGATGTTAATAAACTTGAATGTATTCATTGTAAAGTCAGTGTAAAACTATTTAACACTGTCTCCAACTATTGTAAAATGTTATAATTCCTCCTGGGAGACTTAATTACTTCAGGATTCTCCTATAAGTAAGGGTTCTTTTGTTTTTTTTTCTGTAAAATTTTGGGCATTTGTTTTGGGTCACAACTTGAGGCAGTGCCCCACATTTTCTCTGTAATCCCTTGAGGCATCTGTCTTTGGTCTTCAACTTGAGACAATGCCACTCCCTCCATCTCTTTCCCTCTCAATAAAGCCTTATATTTTAAAGGACTGATCTCCATGGTTATATTTTTGTTAATAAGTGGTAAAGGAACTTTGAAATTTCCAAGGGTCCCTCAATTTCCGCCCACACAACATGTAATCTGGAAAAGCAAACAAATAATGTACTATTAGCCAACCACTGTGCTATAACATTTGGGATATAAAGAGAGACTGAAAATGAGTCCCACCCATCAAGGAACTCATATGTTCTAATAAATAGATGACATTTAAATAACAGAATTAAATAACAGAAAAAGATAAGTTCAGTGAAAATAGAAGGTGATCTACAAGGGGAAAGGCTTTAAAAGTCAAATATAGGATTTTCTCTTTGATCCTGGGAGCAAAGATAAGTCACTTTTGTCAATTCACCATGCCAAGCAATGGGAATATAAGAAGAGTTAGGCAGAATCTTGCTTTCTTTCATTGTTGTTTAGTCTTATCTAGTCTTCATGACCCCATTTTGAGTTTTCTGGGCAAAAATTCTGGAGAGGTTTATTATTTCTGGCTCCAGCTTATTTTACAGATGTAGAAGGAAAGCAAACAGGGTTAAATGACTTTCCCAGGATCACATAGCTACTAAATGTCTTAGTACATATTTGAAACCAGGAAGATGATTCTTCCAGACTCTAAGCCAGACACTCTGCTGTGCCACTTAGCTACCTTGTGTTTACATGGAATCTAGAAACACTCACTTATAGCCTAGCAAGATATGATGACCCTCAGTCTAGTTAGCTTGGAGGTAAAAACCTCAAGTTTGACCTTATCTTATAAGAGGTTCTCCCTGAGGAAAATTCCAACCTCACAACTCTTAGTCTAACAATAGACCCTAAAGTAGTTTAGGTGGGGATGGCTAATCCCATCAGGTGTTAAGTATCTTTTTGTCCCAAAAGTTTATTGCCTTAAGCCAAAGTTCTTTACCTAGGTAGCCCAGCCCTTGGCTGGATCTTTCCCTTTTGTGTCCATTGTAAAGTCAATCTCTCATTCTTATTCCTATCTAGAACTCCTGATTTTCTTTGTTACTTCTGAAAAGTCAATCAACTATACTCTCTAGCCCAGTGATGGGGTAAACTTTTTAAAGAGGGGGCCAAAGGAAAGGAAATGCTCATCTGTCTGTCTGTTTTTAAGGCAACTCTTTCGAAGTTTCATTGTATTGTATCCTACTCACTGTAGTTGTTAGATTAGGAAAAATGTCACCCTGCCAGATAGAACATCTCAGGGGGCCACATCTGGCCCGCAGGCTATAGTTTGCCCAATCACTGCCTAGTCCATGGTTCCCCAAGAGGTATATAGGTTTCCCAATTTTAATGAGTCTTTGGAGTTGTCATCTAGTGAGGTGATTTCACCCAGGGGTCAGTGACCAGAGCAGCCAGAGTCTAGAGATTCTGCAAGTGTTTATAGCACACAGATCTACAAGAAGGCCTGATTAAGCACTAACCTTTTCTCCTTAATTAAAGAGTGGTTTTTCTGACTATTTAATAGTTCTGTGTTTTTTCAGTTTAGCATTCCTTTCTAGGAGCTTACAATCTAATGTGGATAGGTAAAGTGGGATATATATATATATATATATATATATATATATATATATATATATATATGCAAAAATGGTGTGATAATTGTAGATTGTTAAAAACACATGAGGAAGATATACTCAAAATGTCTCAGGAATATAAAATTGATATATTATTTTTTAGCCAGGGGAGGGGCAAAATAAGAGGAAGGAAGAAAAAGCAAAGGGAGGGAAGCTTTTGGAGAAGTGCTTACTGATTTGTGAGTTAGAAAGATTTCAAATGAGAATCAGTAAGAGTTAAATTTAGCCACAAGGTACATGCCCAAGAGCCAGAATATAGAGAGAGGAGAGGACAAAATGATAAAGGAGGTTTAAATATATTCCAGAAGATGCCCAGAACATAGCATAGGTGAAAGAGGTGAGTATGAACAAAATCTGGAATGATATGTTGGGGTCAGAAGGTGTAGGGCCAAAAAGGATAGGATCAGAGTTACTGCTTTCATTGAGGAGGCAATGGAAAACCACTGTAGGTTCCTTAGTAGAAGAAATAAAATAAAAGGGATTTAGTAAGATAACTCAGGCAGAGAAAAAAAAATTAAAGGACACAAAGGAAGGAAAATTAAAATACATATCAATCATATCCCTTACAGTAAGAAAAAAAAATAATCCATGCAATTATTTTGTTACATTTAATTTGCTGGGTTCATTACACAGGAATAATGCTTTGTGCTATTTTCTGGGTGAGACACAGATCACCATGATGAAAAATTCTCTTGTCTACTAAAAAGTATAAATAGTTCAGATTACTTCTCATTTACTTTTTTCCATTTATGTTAAAGTGATGAGAAGATATATTAGAAAGCATGGAGTCTCTACTTAGTGTTTTCATTTAGACCTGAATAAATTATAGAATAAATTATGGAAGAGACCATAAGACTCCTTTAGTCAATCCCTCTTATTTTACAATATATATGTATATTATTATAATATAACAGAAATAGATACAAATACATCTATATATGTTATATAATATGCAATAATAAATATATGCATATATTTGTGGGTGGGTATGGGTGGCTATGTTTTTAAAAACATAGATATGTATATATTGAAATGAAGTATCTCAGATATTCTAGAGTGGGATAATTGATTGCTGGAAACACATGTCTAGCATAGATAGCAGCTGCTTCTCAGTGAGACCCTTGTCATAAGCAAGTTTTCCAAATTTTGAGGACCCAGAATATTATCAATTGCTATACTTCTTAAACAGAGCAAAAAGAAGGTATTGGACAATGACAATTTCTCACTGCTAAAACTGGAGCAATCTGCTCTTTTTATAGTAAGATTATTAACTAGAAGATTGCTTCATGTTCTGTCTAAAGATAATACCATAGACCATGAAATTTTAATTGGCTCTCTAATTTTCCTGAGATCTAGTAAATGTCAAATAGATGGGATTAAAATGAGTTTGATAAGAGGTTGTGAAAGTGTGGATAAATTGTGACTCAACACTTGAGTTTTGAAGTAAAACATCCCTGTGGAATACAGCTTAGATAAAATTATTTATATTGTTTTTAAATTATCTTTGCACCTGATTATCATAATTAAAGTATAATTTATAAGCTAATCCTTATGTCATTTAATAAATGAAACCCTTCTTTACTTCAGTATAGACTTTAATAAGCCAAAAATAATGCTGACATAATAATCTTCAAACAAATAAACAGAGTGAACAGCTCTGAGCAAATCAGGAATGGCACTTTTCAACTATTGATAATAGTTGTCTTCAGAAGCATCATTTTGCCAACTAGAACAGACCCTAACCCAGTCAAAGAAATCACAGCATTAACCCACTATATTAAGAGAAAGTAAAGAAACTATAGTAGATGATAGCTATTGAGAATTAATAATAATAGAGCCATGTAACATTAAATTTCCAAAATAAATTAATCTAGCCATGGTGGGATAGCTAGATCACTCAGTGGACAGAGAACCAGGCCCAGAGATGGGAAATCCTAGGTTCAAATCTGGCCTCAGACAATTGCTAGCAGTGTTTTCCTTGGCAAATCATTTAACCCCAATTGCCTAATTTTTATGACTCTTGTGCCTTGTAACCAATTCTAAATAGATTCCAACATAGAATATAAGGGTTTAAAAAAATCTAGCTGGATTTCCTTCCTGGGAGCCAAGATGGCAGAATAAATGATGTTATACTCTCCAAATTATTCTATATACACAGAAAAAGAAAATAAATCACCTTAAAATAAAACTGGAGAAACCTGTCTTTTTCCTAGAGTTAGAAAAGAGAGTAGCTTAGGTAGTACAGTATCTGTAAGAATCATCAGAACTTCAGGCAACTCAATATGTTATGACTCTACCAAAGGCAATGAATCTTCAGAACAGTTAGGAACCCATCATGAGCCACCCTACACAAGTATAGAAGGCACACTTCTAAATAGCAGTGGAAATCTGAGGCTAAAGGGAGAAGAGAAAAGGTTAGGCTGAACCACAGGAAACTATTCACTTCATTGAGGCATCAGAGATGTCATGGCAGCAGAGGGCCTGAGGCAGCAAAGTCCAGAGCAGTGGATCTGCCCAGCCCACAGAACAACAGGAGAACAATTAACACTGGAAACTGAATATAGTTGGACAAAGCAACTGTAAATCTCCTCATAGCAATTTAGGATGGTCACTCCTCAACAGATACAACTTGAGAAACAAAACAGCAAGGCTCATGTCAAACCACCAGAGAAGAGAACTCTACAAACTTAGAGCAGTGTTCCCTCTAACACAGGAAGAAAGAAATACCTTAAAAGATAGACAAGGTAAGAGGGAGTGAGAACTAGGAAAATGAGCAAATGGCAAAAAAAAAAAAAAAAAAGTAACTAACTTAGAGGTCAGAAAGTTACTTTAGTGACAAAGAAAACCAAATGAACTCAGAAGAGGACAACAATGTCAAAAAGGAAACATGTGAAGCCTTGAAGGAAAGTGTGAAAGATACCAGGCCCCAAAAAGAACTCCTGGAGTAATTGAAGAGAAGTTAAAAAATAATAGTGGAATTGACAGAAAAATTCAACAGCTAGGGAAAAAATTAACTGAAGAAATCAACTTTCTAAAAATTAGAATAAGCCAAAAGGAAAGAGTGCCAAAAATACATTGAAGAAAATGACTACTTAATAAATAGAATGGACCAAATGGAAAAATAGGCAAAAGCAACAATTGAAAAACAAATCTATAAAAAATGGAAAAGAAAACACAAAAACTTAAGGAAGAAAATAATTTTCTAAAAATTAGAATGGGACAAATGGAAGCTTAGGAAACCTTAATACATCAGGAAATAATATGACAAAATCAAAAAAAAATTTAAAAAAATGGAAGAAAATCTAAGTATCATTAGAATACGTGAAAGCCAGAAAAAAAAAAGATCCTGGACACCATGCCACAAGGAATTTTCAGGGAAATCTTCCCTGATATTCTCAAATAAGAAGGAAAGATAAAAATTGAGAGAATCCACTGATCACCTCCAGAAAGAGCCTCCAAAATGGAATAGCTCAGATGTAGCCACATCCCTAAACTCAAAGTGAAGGGAAAAGTAATACAATGTATTAGAAGGCAACAATTCAAATACCATGAACCAATATTAAGGATCACATGGACCTAGCAACTTCCACATTATAAGACTAGTGGCATGGGATATCATGTTCTTAAAGGCAAAGGATGTAGGTCTAAAATAGAGAATTACATATCCACTATACTCCAAAAAACTAAACATATTCCTCCAGGAGAATAAAATAACATTCATTGAAATAGAGGAATTTCAGACTTTCCTGACCAAAGAAGCAGAGATGAAAAATTTAATGAACAAATCTGACACCCAAGATAATCATAAAAAAAAATGAAAAGAAAACTTTAGGTTTTTGATGAGGTGGAATTTTATACATCATAACTAGGAAGGTAATATTTGAAATAATTAGATATCTATGATACTTGAGAAAGGTAAGGTACTTAAAGTATGAAAGATACCTAAAGTACCTAAGATATTTAAGATTTATATTACTATTAACATAATGAAAAGAGGCACACAGGAAGAAAGAGGAAGCTAAAAGTGGTGCATTGATTTGTCCCCCAAAAAGAGGAATGGGAAAGAGAGGAAAAGGGAAAATGAAAGTTAGGAGAGGGTAAACTATTCATTAAGAAGCATCTAAGAGGAAAATATAGGGGAGGAGAAGATGGATAAATGGTTATGCTTGAACCTTTCCTCTCATTAGAACTAGATCAAAGTGGGAATAATTCTTACATACTTTATGCTTTAGGAAAGTAGGAAGGTAGAGAAAACAAGGAAAGGGGGAATGGACAAAAAGATGGATAAAATGAGGGAGGAATACTTGAAAACAAAACATCTGTGAACAAGGAAAGGCTAAAATGATAGAGAAGAGTTAGCAGGGAGAAAATTAGAGGGAAACATACAATTATTGTTCATAACTGTGAATATGAATAGGATAAACTCACCCACAAAAAAGAAAAAAGATAAGAGTAGATTAAATAAGAGAATCCCACAATATGCCATCTACAAGAAACATTTAAAACAGAGAATATACAGAGTAAAAGTAAGAAACTGGAGCAGAATCTATGATGCCTCAGCTAAAGTTAAAAAAAAAAAAAAGCAGGGGTAGCAGCAATCATGATCTCAGACAAAGCAAAAGTAAAATTTCATCTACTCAAGTTATGAGGAAGGAAATTACATCATAATAAAAGGCAACATAGATAATGAAATATCTCAATATTTAACCTATTTTCACCAAATAGTATAACATTCAGATTCTTAAAGGTAAAACTATATGATTTATAGAAGGAAATAAATAATACAGCATTATTAGTGGTGGACCTGAACTTTCTTCTTAAAGAAACATATGCATACAAACAAACAAAAAAATGGAAAGAAGTTAAGGCAGGAAATAGAACTTTAGAAAGTCTGGATATCATAGACCTCTGGAGAAAATAGAAAGGGAATAGATATGAATATATCTTCTTCTCAGCAGTATGTTGTTTCTTCACAAAACTTGTAGCTACAAGCATGCACCTCCCAAAGAACATCACAATACCAAGCAATCTTGTTGGCTAATGAACACATAACTTTTCACCTGGTGCAGAACTTAAATCCTACAACTCTGATCCCAGATTTACTTATAGAAGGAGAAATTATACACATCTGTGAAGATGCACTTAATATAGTGCATAAAACAAGGGCAGATTTATTTGATAAGCCCATGAAAAACCCCGATTTGATCTTATTCACAGATGGATCATCATACATAGTAGACAATCAGAGATATACTGGAGCAGCCATAGTGACAGCCTTTGAGACCCTTTGGTACTCATCATTACTATCCACCATGAGTGCTCAAGGAGCAGAATTAGTTGGATTGATGCATGCTCTAAAGCTTGCTGAAAATCGCAAAGTGAACATTTTTACCAATTCTCTTTATGCTTTCACAGTCATGCATCATTCTGGTGAAATCTGGAAAAATCGTAGCTTCATACATCCAATGGCAAACAGATAGCATATGGGAATTTAATTAATCAGTTGTTGAACGCTATCCAATTACCAGCCCGAGTGTCAGTAATTCACTGAAAGGCTCATACAAAAATCCAAGGGCCACTGGAATCGGCGAACAAACGTACAGATATCACAGTCAAATTTGTGGAGAGGTATGTACCACTTACAATTCTGAACTTATCTTTGGTGGAGGAAAATGATCTTAAAAATGCATACTCCCCAAAGGAAGTGAAGAATTGGAAGAAACATCACGGTGCACACTTAGCTAACAGAGTTTGGCTGGGAGCAAATGGAAAATCCATGTTGCCTAAATCCCTATATTTCACCTTCCCCAATGCACTACACCAAAAAGGGCATTATGGAAGTCTGGGCATGGCAGATTCCATAACAAGGTATTGGAATGCAAGGGGCATATATGAAGTTGCTATGAGAGTTTCACAGAGGTGCAGAATTTGTATGCAATATAACCAGACAATTACAAAAGTCCACAGTCTGGGAGGTAAACCACTAGCCTATACACCATTCGAATGCTTACAAATTGACTACATCACTATGCCAAGGAGTCAAGGTTACAGATATGCATTAGTGAGAGTGGATAGATTAACTAAGTGGCCAGAAGCTTTCCCAGCAAAACGTAACACATTTTGTTTGTTGTGAAAGTCTTACTGAGAATTAATGCCCAGATTCTCTATTCCTTTCCATATTCCTTCTGATTCTGGTTCCCACTTCACTAGTAAGATTTTAGCTACAGTATATGAAACCTTAGGAGTCAAACAACATCTTCACTCAATATACAGACCCCAGACTAACAGACAAATTGAACATGTGAATAGATCTTTGAAGACTCTTGTAGCCAAAATCTGTGCAGAATCTCACATGAAATGGCCTGATGCTTTACCATTGGCACTATTCCATCTCAGATGCCAACCCAACAGCATTACACACTTATCACCATTTGAAATGCTGTATGGCCATCCACCTTTCCATGGCAAGTCACCTCAAAGCATTCACAAATTATCACATCTGGGTATGGAATGCAAACTCTATGAGTACATTAAATTACTCAAGCAATGTTTAAACCAACTTCATAAAATTGGCTTGATACACCAAAGAGTACCCTTTGATTTTAGTCTATACAACTTCCAACCTGGAGATTATGTTTTCATCAGAAACCTCACTAGGAAGTCTGTGTTAGAACACAAGTGGCAAGGACCATCCTTGGTAATTCTAACAACTCCAAGTGCAAAGTTAAAGGAAGGGATCCTTGGTTCCATGTCACCCATGTCAAGCCAGCAAAAGACATATCCCAACAACAAACATAAGATCCAGTTATCATACAGCACAAAGATAAATTAGCACCAACCAATCAATCAAATAAATCCTTAGAAAATCCATAGCTTATACAAAAGACCATAGAACCAAAGAAGCAATTAGAATAACAATCAGAGCATGAATCAGAACCAGAATTAGACCAAGAACCAGTGAACAATTAGATATTACACCAAATTTTACACCCAAATGATTATCCCAATCCCAATTAAACTTAAAAGAATCATCCGTAAACCATTATGACAATGAAAAAGAATCAACAGCAGAAGACACAACATTTGATTTGCAATCAATCAAGGCCTAGACACTGACATCAACGAATAAATGAAAACACAAAAGACTTTATCATGAACTTTTGTTACCTCTAATCATCTTTATTAAACCACACAAAAAAAGAAAAGATCAATCACGTTTCATAGACATTTGAACTTTGTTCCTGACACAAGTCAACACACTAGAACGTCAGTTCCAGTGCCAAGTTGACAAGTGCGTAGGTAACATCAAATGAAACAAGTTAGGTGTTGCTGACTTCACAGATCATCACAAGGACAGCAAACCTGAGGACTACAAAAGACATCCATGACTCAGATACACAATTGGTATATGGGACAACAAACCACACTACGAAGAGGAGCATAGGATCAGCGTTGGACCCATGCATTTGAAAAACATAACTTACACCCAACAGAATTCTCACTGCATCCAACACTTTAGATTCCATCCACACAGTACATATACTTTGCAGAAGAATTCCAGTGGAGTAATATGTAACACTTCATTACACAGAAAGGTCACACTAGACAACACATAGAACATTTTCCTAACTTCACATCTACATGTGAAACATAAACTCACACTTAAGAGAGAAGTTTTTCTGCCTTAGCACAGAGTTTTCCTCTTACCTTGGTTCAGACACCTTCTACTCAAATCACCTGACATTTCTTGTAAATAATATAAATATGTAAATGTTTGCTTACTAACTCTTAGCAATAAATTTTACTAACACACAGGGACAGTTAGTTTGATAAGTTAGAAAAGGACAGAATTTTCTAAACTTTATTTGTAAATTCTGTACATAGCTTAAGTCTATAGTTTAACCAAAAGACTTACAAAGAATATTAATCTTACTTATTCTTACTAACGTTTCTAACATAGGCATAAGTGTACTAACATGTCAAAATACTTACTTTAGAAAGTGAATTATTAGAAACTTAGATTGCAGAAATTTTTCTTAATTGATACTTTTGTTGTTAAATCATGAAATTAGATAAGTACATAGATAGAATTTATTGCTTTGTTTTAGTTAACAAATGTTAGCTTTGAGACAGTGTGTTAATGTTTGCAGTTAATCTGCTTTTCCTTTCTGTTCAAAAATTTTTGCAAAACCAAAACCCCCATGCCTTCCCCATAACCTGTCTTAGTTTTAACTTAGACTAGTCTTAGCATAGTTTAGGAGTAAGCAACCCTTTTTATTATTTTACAAAACATAGATAGGGATAAGAGCATAGTTATAATTTAGTATAAAGAGTAGTAACCCTTTAGATCTTAGCAACCAGAAAATTTTGCAAGGTGCAAATTTTCCAAAAGACAAATGAGCAGATTGTAATGCGAGGTGGCTAACAGAAACTTTTTGTTTCTGTAATTTCAAACGGTCACAAAAAGTCAGTTAAAGATCTTAGACTCTTCAGAAAGTCAGTTAGAACTTGAAGGTATAAATAGAGGTGAAGTTCCAATGGACAGGGCTTTTGCCTTCTGGCTTTTGCTGTGGCTGGAGGCTTTTGCTTTGGCTTAGCCTGTTGGCTTTGGCCTTTTGGCTTGGATTTGGCCTAATTGCTTCAGCCTTGCCCTGTGCTTATTTTGTCTTGGGGAAATTTAGACTTATCTCATTTCTCTGGACCTCTCCCCAATCTCTCCATCTACATTCCTTCCCTTCCCTGAATTTCCTTTGGGCCCTGGGTGGAAGGGAGGGCTTGGTGATTGGACATTGTGGGTTTAGTTTCTCTAGACAAATAGAGTATCCTCAAATAAGTTACCCCTAGTTTTAGTGATTTGATAAAGACTTTATTAAAAGACAGTCAAAATTTCCTGACTGGGAAAGCAGGCTCTCTCAGTCTAAACCTCTCCATGATCCACCCCCCACCATCACCACTCTCCCTAGCAGCAGTTAGAAAACCCTGAACCTCTTTTCTCTGATTAACCTGAGATTAATAAATCCCCTTGATACCTATTCAAATTATCAGGTGAATCATTATATCAAAGATTAAGGGAAGGGCTAAAGAGAAAAGGAATCATTTTCTTTTATTTATTGAGGAGAATTTTGGGCATCCATCTTGGGAGGAAGTAACTACCTGAGACTTCCTCCTACTATCAATTTTATTGATAGGGAGGAGACCCTTCGACGCCTCCCTCAAGGAACTTTGGAAACTGACAAAAGAAGCACTCCAGCCAGAGATAAAACATTCCTGACTGGCCTAAACTCCTTTATATCATAGGGATACCTTCTCTGATTGAAGGATCCAGCCTATTTCCCCAATATCCTCTTTCTCTAACCTCTGTGAATAAATCTGTTTGAATTGCCCTCTCCTACATACACCATTTCCCTTATCTCCTATATACCTTCCCTTACCTTCATTCCTCCCCCCATCACCTTATAATCACCTATATCCCCTTTGTCCTTCCTCACACCCAAAATGCCTTCGACACCCACTCAGATTACATACTTTTTATAACATAGGGCATAAAGAACTTCATACCCAGATGAAGAAAAGTAGAAATATTAAATGCATATTTTCAGACCATAATGTATTAAAAAATACTTGACAAAGAAGCAGAAGGACTGAAAAATAATTGGAAATTAAATAATCTTATTCTAAGTAAAGAATGGGTCAAAGAAAAAATCATAGAAACAATCAAGATTTTCATTAAGAAAATGAGCGAGGGGACAACATATCAAAATTTATAGCATTCAAGTAAAGTAGTACTGATAGAAAGATTCTTATCTTGAAATGTGTAAGACTATATATTAGAGAAAGAGTACATCAATTAATTGGACCTGCAACCAAAAAAATCAAATTGGAAAAAGAATAAAATAAAAATCCCTGAATAAAGCCTAAATTGGAAGTCTTAAAAATTAAGGGAGAGATTAATAAAACTGATAGAAAATAATCATTGAACTAATAAATAAGAGTTGGTTTCATGAAAAAATATATATAATCGAAAAAAGTATTGGTTGATATTAAAAAAAAGAAAACCAAATTTCCATTATCAAAAATGAGAAAAAGTGAATTCACAACAAATTAAGAAATTAAAGTAATTATTGGAAGTTATTTTCCCCAAATAAACGTCAATACATCTGATAATCTAATGATAATAGATGAATACATAAAATACATAAACTACCTAGATTAACAAAAGAGGTAATAGAATACTTTGACCATCCCATCACAGAAAACAAAGAAAATAAAATTGCAAACCACTTAGGATTTACCAAGAAAATATCCCCAGGGCAAGATGAATTTATAAGTGAATTCTACCAAACATTTAAAGAAGAATTAACTCTAATGTTATTTAAACTATTTAGGAAAATAAGGGAAAAGCTAATTCTTCCAAACAAATATGGTATTGACACCTAATCCTGAAGAGTTAAAAAAGAGAAATAAAACAATAAAAAACTCTATAATGAAAATTGATGCAAAAATTGAAAATAAAATACTAGTAAGGAGATTAAAATATCAAATCACAAGAATCATACAAAACAATCAGGTTATTTGTTTGTTTTTAACCAGTAATAAAGGGATGGTTAGGGAAACCATCAGCATAATTGACCATATCAATAACAAAACCAACAGAAATCATAAGATCATTTCTATAGATTCTGAAAAGGCATTTGACAAAATATAAAACTTTATAAAAATTTTAAGCCAGGTTAAGATGGCAGCAGAGTAAAAAGCAGCTGCTTGACCTCACTTAACTCACGCATATAGGACTCCTCAAGAAGACATAAAAACAAATCCAGATGAACGAAGGGACCCAAAAACAGGGCGCAGCATTGAAGGTACGTGGAATTGGGACCTTTAAATGATATAAAGGGGTGAAACAGCTCTCACTAAAATGCGAGCTGTAGTGCAGAGAGAGGGGGGTCTTGACAGTTTTTTCAAACTTTGGCTGAGTTCTGAAATCAGGTAGGAGTTTAGAATCTTGAAGGAGAGTGTCAGTTGGTTTGGGGATCTTGTGGAGAGAGAGTCATACCAGCTGAGCTACTTCTTTACCTATCTGTAGAATTGAAAATTTAGCCTAGCTTTGGAATATTGATTTAAGAATTGTTAGTTTAGATAAACCCTTTGTATCTTCATACCCTACCTTATTTCCCACCTTCCTTCCCTTACCTTAAATGTCTTTGGAATGAGTAAGGAGAGTAAATTAGAGAGTAGTTCAAATCTGTGAGTCGTTTAACTATAATTTGGCAGTATTTTATCTAAAGAAGTTAGTTAGTCATCATCTTATTCCCTTTAGATTTCAAAGATCACCTTGAGAGCTGAGTTAAGGCAGGACCTTGCTCAAACCTCATCTCTGCCTCCCTTCCCCCACCTGAGGTTTCTTTAAACAACTGTTAGGGTTTCCTTAATCCACTTTCCTGACAAATCAACCTTAAAGACAATAAACCCCTTTATGTTTCAACAGACCTGTTAGTTACTTTGTCAGTTAATTAGTAAGAGAGGGAAGAAGAGGGAAAGAACCAACATACTCTGGGCTTGAAGGGAAGCCGGGGTATCCATCTTGAAGGAAGGTGTAACTTCAAAACAAGTCCCTTCCTGTGAAAATAACTAAAGCCTGTAGTTAATTTCAGTTCAGTCTATTTCCCTCAGTTTGTCTTTAGTCTAAGTCCTAGTCTATAAGCCTGCTGTCTTTGCCTATTTAGATTAATTCCTCCTCTCCTTGAAGATTTTGTTACCTTCAGTGCTATATTCCCTGACTTCAGCCTCATATTATATCCTGAATCTCTCCATTCCATCCTACCTGTAACCCATATTATTTACCTAGCAAGTTCCTGATAACTTCCCTTCAAAATCCCTTTTACCACATACCTTTCCCAAATTCTCCCCATTACAGAGTTGAGCAATCCCCTTCCCCCACCCCCATACCACCTATAGTGCCAAAGCCAGCGCAAAAGAATTAGAGCAAGTTTGGGGCACTCATTAAGTAATTGGCAGCTACCTGACATCACCAGGGCCTGCTCATGAGAGCAGCAACACTTAAGACCCCAAGAAGCTAAAGAACGTGTGGACTTCGAACACAGACCTGAGAGCAGGCGAGGATGCAGATCCTGAGCACAGGTGAGAACCTTGGGTGGGGACCCAGTGCAGAGGGGGTGCATGACTGTGGAATCAGTGCCCTGAGACTGTTAAAGGAGCTTCAGACAGAAGAACAAGCAAAGGGACCACCAGGACGCTTGACCCTGAGAACAACTAGACCTGAGACCTCAGGAGTCTAAAGAGCACAGACAGACAGACCCTGGTGTGAGGATAAAGCTGATAGGGCACTGGTCTAAAAATGGCGAGCCATCCACAGGAACCCCAGAAAAGGAAGATAAAAAAGAAACCTTTAACGCTTGACAATTTTATCACAGAAAAAAATCCAGACAACAGAGCAAACAGCAGAGGACAACAAATAAGTAACCGTATCCAAACCTTTCCAAAAAAATGAAAACTAGTCACAAGGTCTTGAAGAGTTCAAATCTGAGATTATGAGAAAGATGGAAGAAATCTGGCAAGGAAATAACAGTTTAAAAGGCAGAATTTCGCAATTAGAAGGTGAGGCAAATAAATTGAAGATCAGAAATGACCAGTTTGAAAAGGAAAACCAGTCTGTAAAGGCTAGAATTGGGCAATACAAAAAACATGCCCCAAAATCAAAAGAATTGATAAGCAAATGGGAGATCAAAATCTAACAGCAGGAAAACAAGATAGACCAAATCATAAGATTTAAGAGAAAACCAGTCTCTTAAGACCAGAACTGTGCAAGTAGAAGCCAATGATCTCTCAAGACAGCAAGGACAAATAAAGCAAAGTCAAAAGACTGATAAAATAGAAGGAAACATGAAATATCTCACTGAGAGATGGGCAGATCAAGAAAACAGTTCCAGAAGAGACAATATGAGAATCATTGGTCTCTCTGAAAAAGCAGAAATTAATAGAAATTTGGACTCCCTACTGAATGAAATTATTCAGCAAAATTGCCCTGAAGTTCTACAACAAGAGGGCAATATAGACATTGAAAGGATCCATACAACACCCTCTACACTAGACCCTGAAAAGACAACCACCAGGAATATAATAGCCAAATTCAAGCGCTTACAAGTAAAAGAAAAAATTTTATAAGAAGCCAGAAAGAAACAATTTAGATATCAAGGAGCACCAATCAGGATCACACAGAATCTGGCAGCCTCCATACTAAACAACTGCAAGGCTTGGAATATGATATTCAGAAAGGCAAGAAAACTGGGTCTATAACCAAGGATCACCTACCCATCAAAACTGACTATATTCTTCCAGGGGAAAGTTTGGGCATTCAACAAGATAGAACATTTCCAAGTATTTGCACAGAAAAGACAGGACTAAATGGAAAGTTCGATATCCAACCACGAAAAGCAAAAGAAACATGAAAAGGTAAATAAGAAACAGAAGGGAAAGTAAGAAAACTCATATTTTTAAAATTTGCCTCTTTAAGGGCTTCAATAATATCTAATTATTTGTATTCCTAAATGGAGAAATGTTATGTATAATTCTCTGTAGTGAACTCTCTTCACTCTTATAGTATTCACTATAATAGTAATTAGAAGAATTATTCATAGGGAGAGGTTGGAATACTAATTGGTCTAAGATGATATGGGGGTGGGAAAGAGGGGGGTGAATTGTAGAGGATACCAAGAGAAACTTGAATGAATAAGAAAAATAGGATATTCTATTACACACAAAGATGGCATGGGAAGGGGAAGGGATGAATACTATTATAAGAAGGAGTGGAAGAGAGCATTAAGAGGTAATATTTAAACCTTACTCTCAGTGTAATTAACCCTGAGAGGGAAGAGTAGCTTTATCCATTGGGATATAAAATTCTATCCAACCCTACTGAGAAAGTCAGAAGGGAAAAACCAAGGGGAGCAGGGGAGTGGGAAGGTCAAAAAATGGAGGGGACAAGAAGGAGGAGAGAATTCATTAGACCTTAAAATAAAAAGAGGGGAATAATAAGGGAGGGGGTAGAAAGGGGAGTAAATCAAGGGAGGGGTCAAGGGATACTGGCTTAAAGCAAACCACTGGTTTAAAAGGAAATAGTGTAAGAAGAAGGGGAATAACTAGGAGAGGAAACCATTATGTTGGCAAATACACAACTGATAATTATAACTCTGAAGGTGAATGGGATGAACATGCCCATGAAACAGAAGGAAATAGCAAAGTGGATTAGAAACCAAAATCCAACCATATGTTGTCTACAAGAAACACATATGAGGGGGGTGGACATACACAGGTTTAAGGTCAAGGGCTTGAGAAAAATCTTTTGGGCATCAAATGAGATGAAGAAGGCAGGAGTGGAGATCGTGATTTCTGACAAAACCAAAGTAAAAATAGATATGATTCAAAAAAAAAGAGGCAAGGTAATTACATCCTGATAAAAGGCAGTATAGATAATTAGGAAATAACAGTGATCAATATGTATGCACCAAATGACATAGCATTCAAATTCATGAAGGAGAAATTGGCAGAACTAAAGAAGGAAATAGATACAGACTAGTGGGAGACCTAAATATTCCTCTTTCAGATCTAGATAAATCAAAGCAAAAAATAAATAAGAAAGTGATAAGAGAGGTGAATGAAGTCCTAGAAAAATTAGATTTAATAGATATGTGGAGAAAAATAAATAAGGAGAAAAAGGAATACACCTTCTTTTCAGCTGCACATGGTACATTCAAAAGATTGACCATGTAATATGGCATAGAAACAGGGCAAACAAATGCAAAAGAGCAGAAATAATAAATGTAATTTTCTCAGATTATAATGCAATAAAAATAATAATTAGTAAGAGCACCTGGACAGGCAAATCAAAAACGAATTGGAAATTAAATAATATGATTCTCCAAAACCAGCTAGTCAAAGAAGAAATCATAGAAATAATCAACAATTTCATTGAAGATAATGACAATGATGAGACATCCTACTAAACTCTGTGGGATGTAGCCAAGCCAGTACTCAGGGGGAAATTTATATTCTTGAGTGCATATATTAACAAATTATGCAGGGCAGAGATTAATGAATTGGGTATGCAACTTAAAAAACTAGAAAGCAAATAAATTAAAAATCACCAGATGAAAACTAAATTAGAAATACGAAAAACCAAGGGAGAAATTAATAAAATCAAAAGTAAAAGAATTATTGAATTAATAAATAAGACTAGAAGCTGGTATTTTGAAAAAAAACAGATAAAATAGAAAAAGTATTGGTCAATCTAATAAAAAAAGGAAAGAAGACAACCAAATTGGCAGTATCAAAAATGAAAAGGGAGACCTCACCTCTAAAGAAGGGGAAATTAAAGCAATCATTAAAAACTATTTTGCCCAATTATATGGTAATAAATATCGCAATCTAGGACATGTGGATGAATATTTACAAAAATATAAATTACCTAGATTAACAGCAGAAGAAATAGAATAACTAAATAATCCCATATCAGAAAAAGAAATTGAACAAGCCATCAAAGAACTCCCTAAGAAATAATCACCAGGGCTTGATGGATTCACAAGTGAATTCTATCAGCCATTCAAAGAGCAACTAATCCCAATACTATACAAATTATTTGATGTGATAAGCAAAGAAGGAGTCCTACCAAATTCCTTTTATGACACAAATATGGTACTGATTCCAAAGCCAGGGAGACCAAAAACAGAGAAAGAAAACTACAGACCAATCTCCCTAATGAACATAGATGCAAAAATCTTAAATAGAATACTAGCAAAGAGACTCCAGCAAGTAATTAAGAAAATCATTCACCACGATCAGGTGGGATTTATACCAGGAATGCAAGGTTGGTTCAACATTAGGAAAACCATCCACATAATTGACCATATCAACAGTCTAACAAACAAAAATCACATGATTATCTCAATAGATGCTGAAAAAGCCTTTGACAAAATACAGCATCCATTCCTATTGAAAACACTGAAAAGTATAGGAATAGAAGGACCCTTCCTAAAAATAATAAACAGGATATATCTAAAACCATCAACAAGCATCATATATAGTATGGATAAATTAAAAGCCATTCCCCAATTGATAAATGGGCAAGAGACATCAATAGGCAATTTTCAGATAAAGAAATCAAAACTATCAATAAGCACATGAGAAAGTGTTCTAAATCTCTAATAATTAGAGAAATGCAAATCAAAACAACTCTGAGGTATCACCTCACACCTTTCAGATTGGCTGAAATGATAGAAGGGGAGAGTAATGAATGTTGGAGGGGATGTGGCAAAATTGGGACATTAATGCATTTCTGGTGGAGTTGTGAACTGATCCAACCATTCTGGCTGGCAATTTGGAACTATGCTCAAAGGGCTATAAAAGAATGCCTGCCCTTTGATCCAGCCATGCCATTTTTGGGTTTGTACCCCAAAGAGATCATAAATAAACAGACTTGTATGAAAATATTTATAGCCACACTTTTTTTTGGTGGCAAAAAACTGGAAAAAGTGGGTATGCTCTACAATTGGGGAATGGCTGAACAAATTGTGGCATATGCTGGTGGTGGAATACTATTGAGCTCAAAGGAATAGTAAACTGGAGGAATTCCATGTGAACTGGAAAGACCAGGAATTGATGCAGAGCGAATGGAGCAGAGCTAGAAGATCATTGTACACAGAGACCAATACACTGTGGTAAAACTGAATGTAATGGACTTCTGTACTATCAGTAATGCAATGACCCAGGACAATTCTGAGGGACTTATGGAAAAGAACGCTACCCGCATTCAGAGGAAGAACTGCAGGAGTGGAAAAACAGAAGAAAAGCAACTGCCTGAATACATGGGTTGAGGTGGACATGATTGGAGATGTAGACTCAAAACTACCACACCAATGCAAATATCAACAATTTGGAAATAGGTCTTGATCAATGACACATATTAAAACCAGTGGAAATGCGCATTGGCTATAGGGTGGGGAGAGGTGGGGGATGAAGGGGAAAGTAAGAGCATGAATCATGTAACCATGTTTACTTTTCTAAAAAATGAATATTAAATGTTAAAAAGAAACAAAAAAAAATAGAAAACACTGGAATAAAGGGAACCTTCCTTAATGTGATAAATAGCATCTATCTAAAACTATCAGGAAGTATTATCTGTAATGGGAATAAACTAAAGCTCTTGCCAATAAGATCAGTGCTTAAATAGGGTTCTCATTATCATCATGATTACTTAATAGTGAACTAGAAATGCTTGCTGTAGCAATGAGGAGAAAAATAAAATGAAGGAATAATAATAGGCAATGATGGAACAAAGTTATTACTCTGTGAAGGTGATACAATGGAATGCCTAAGATTCATATAAATAATCCATAATAAAAGTAATAGAAATAATGAAAAACTTCAGCAAAATCAAGGATATAAAATAAACCCACAAAAATAATCAGCATTTCATTTACCACCAAAAAACCCCAACAGTAAGAGATAGAAAAGGAAATACTCTTCCAAAATTTTTAAGAAATATAAAAGACATGGGATGAAATTTAACAGAATAAACTTAGCAACTATATAAGCACTATTATTGACTACAGTGAGAGCACAACACATGCACTATTAAGATAAACAAAGATTGTACAAAACTTGTTGACAACTATAACTAACAGGAAAGGAATAAGAATATAGAATCATTTTTGACTAGATTGAAAGAGGCATCTTTTATTTCAGAAATAAATGTAGCCACATGTACTAACCCTTACCCTGTCCAGAAACAGAGAAATAATTTGTTAACATATCAATACTTCTATCTATGCATTGTCTATCTATTCCTTTTTAAAACCAGCAGCAATTTGAAGAAGGAGATATAGGATGGTGTTATAAAGCCTGAGATGTTTGCTATTTGCTAACTGGGTAAATCTGAGGAAACTATACAATCCCTCTGGTAGTCTATTTCTCACTTTGTTTAATGGAGTTAATTATTTCTACATTGTCTACTTTGCACAAGTGTGAAAATGCAATTAAAACATATAAAAAGTTTTAAAAATAATTTGTCATATTACTACTTCTTTAATTTTGGGCAAATCAGTTAGCCATCCAGTGCCTCAGTTTTCTCATTGGTTAAATGATGGATTTTGAAATCAATGACATCTGAGATCCTTACCATCTCTAGATTGTTTTACCTATTATAGTCAATGTGTGAAATGTTGTTACCAGTTTGATCATAAAAATGAAGGAATGAAGATAATTTTTAGTCCATATTCCTTATTTTAAAAGTATGGAAGTTATTTTATACTCTAAACATTATTTTTGTTGTTTTTGTGTGTGGGTGGTAATGAAAGTACTAGAAGGCCTGAACAACAGATTTCCCAGAGGAACTTTAAACTGACTTACCAGCATTGTATAACCAATATGCCTCTAGGCAGTACTCAGATCCTGGTTTTCCAAACTGCAATGGAAGATCTCTTTCACCTCTCTGTCACTTTGATTTGTGGTCTTTTTTAGAGCTCTTCAAACAATAATTAGATAATATTCCCTGCCTGAAATATCTTCCCTCTGCCTGCCTGTACCTTTCCAACTTTCACCCAGATTTCAAAGGTAAAGTCATACGCTATCACTTCTACAAAGTCATTCCAGGCTACCCCCGACTGCTCCAAATGATTTTCCTGTGTTTGAACTTCCACACCTATTGTAACATCTCTCTTTCAGCCTTATTGTCTATATTATATAAACAATAACTAGAATCAAAGACTAGTCAAGATTGAAAAGACTTTACAAGTCATATTATGGACAACGAAAATGAGCCAGAGGGCACTCAATTAGTCTTCCTAGAATCGCGAAATCATAGAAAAATGTCCTTAGCAAGAGAGGGAGAAGGAAGAGATTAAAAGAGTTAAGTGTCTTATATGTGCTAGGTGTTGTGTTAAGTGTTTTTACAAATATCTCCTTTAACACTCAAAATTCTGGGAAATAGGAGCTACTATTATTACCCATCTTTTACAGATGAGGAAATTAAGGCAGTCAAAAATTAAGTTATTAGCAGTGAGTGTCTGAATTTAATTTAATTAATTTAATTTAAATTAATTTAATTTAATACTTAGTTCTTTCTGACTTATGGTCCAATATTCTGTGCACTGCACTACCTTGTTTTTCAGCTACCAAATAAGCAGTGCTGTGCAGTGATGAGGGTAGTAGACTAGAAATCATTAAGATTGCCATTCTGACTTAGACATGTGCTAACTCAGTGACAAAGCTCTATAGACTCTCATGAATAGAATTTAGACCCATAGATTAGTCTTAAAGTCAAATGTTCTTCCTCTGCATCACTGATAATTTTTAAAAAGCTCTTCCTTTCTTTCTTATCCTTGATCGTGATCAACAGTTCCAAGACAGATGAGCAATAAAGATTGGACAATTGGACTGTGAGTATAAAACCCCCTACTCCCTTTATGATTTTAATAGTATTAGCCTTTAGGATTATTTTTATAACACAGTCATTAGTTTTGAGTTAATAGTCAAGTAATAGTTGGCTTTATGAATTATAAGCATTAACTAAGAAAAACATAGTGTAGGGTGGTATTAAACCTTGCTGACAGGCACTTTGATCTCAAACCTGTAAACCAAATGCTCCCAACAAGCCCACCACACCCTGCTGCTTGTAGGACATTAGGCAGTCAGTCAGGAGGTGGAGGGCTGCCTTCAGGTGCCTGACATAAGGCATTCAGTCAGAAGTATAGGATGACCACCACCACCTACTAGGTGCAATGGTTTAGGTCAGTCATCTAGGTGCCATCTTTAGGTCAGAGTACAGAAGGTGGCTGGCTACCGACAGGGATAAAAATTGTCAGCAAAAAATCAGACCCTGTCCCCTTATTGCATAGGTCAGGTTTAATAACAGATATTAATTACCACCCACAGCGATGCTTTCTGTACTTTCCAGCTTATTCAGCACTTGCATCATTAATGAAGATCTCCCCATGTGGAAGATTTATGCTCATTCTATTTTAATTTTAACTGTATGTTCCGCCTTTAATCTGACACCATATCATCAACTTTCTGGACATAAAAGAAGATATCTCCTTAGGCTCTGGGTCTTTGATTTTTGACTAGAGTCTGGCTTTATTGTGAGACTGGCCCTCTCTCAATAAATTTATTTCTTTTTTACTTGCAGACTTTGTTTTACTTTTTGTGGTCTCTACTAATAATTTTTCACCAAGGCTTAAGTGACTTGTTCAGTCACAGCTAGGAAATGTGTGAAGCCATATTTGAACCCAGAGTCTCCAATGTCCAATCTGGTTCTCTATCCACTGATCCACCTAGCTGCCCCTTTGCTAGCTTTTAGTAGTTATCTTTTTATCTGAGAATGCCATTCCACTATTCTAAACCTAGGAAAATGCTGAATAGGTGACTAGTTTTTCAAAGACATATAAAATCTCTTTTCTCTAGTTCTATGTTGTATGCCTATCAACATCCAATATATACACACATTAATGCACATAATAACCCCTATGTTGAGCAATTATGTAGTATATGTTCTGTCATTCCTTTAATCTAGCATTGATTATATGATGACAATATAACAGAATGAATGAGTTAAAAAAAAGAAATCAAGCTTGTGATCTGAGGAGAAGAAAGATTTGTTGGAATTCTCTACAATTGGTTTAGAACCTTGAGGTTAAGCATTATAGTATAAGGTTCTAGGGAAAGATTTAAATTGAAATCTTTAGCACAGGGCTGGAAAAAAGATGTTTTTATAGCTTTTAGCATACCACTTATCAAAGGACTACAGGAAGTTAGATATTTAATAAATGATTTTCAATAATGATTATGATAATTTACTCTCAGTAGATGTTTCTGAACTACATAAAGCAATAACAGGAAATTTGAGGAAAAACACCATTGATGATTGGTGCTATTTTTGCAGGTCCTATGCTAGTTCCAGAGAAATGACAGTATTTCTTTTGGGTCCTTCAGTTGAATTGCATTAGGCACAAATAGCTCAAGTTTATATGGGTAGTTTGTGGAATGGGCTAAGAAAACTCAAATGAAAACAGTCCATGAAATAACATCATCAAATGGTTTCAAGAAAATCTTTTTCATATCCTTTTTCAGAAAGTATAGAAGCAATTCTGAGACTACTCAAAATGAAAAAAAAATGTCTGGGGCATTATACTTCATAGGATTATAAAATTTCTGATATTGGAAGGACGATCACTATCTATCTAGTGCAATACATGCTGAGAGGGGAAATATCTTGTCTGGATGTCTACTTTCCCACAGAGATTGATAAATACACACAGTCAGGTAGATGACAGATTGATAGATAGATAGATAGAGATCGAGAGGGAGAGAGAGAGAGAGATATGGATGGATGGATGGATAGACAGATCTATACAGATCTTGCTCTCTCTCTCTCTCTCTCTCTCTCTCTCTCTCTCTCTCTCTCTCTCTCTCTTTCTCTTTCTGTGTGTGTGTGTGTGTGTGTGTGTGTGTGTGTGTGTGTGTATAAAGATACACCATGGATCAATGAAAAAAGACAAGGAGGAGGAGGATGGGGAAGAGGTTGAAAAAGACAAGGAGGAGAGCAGTTTGAAAAATAAAGGCTATTTTTGATAAGAATTTTCAAAGGGAACATTGCAAATATTCTCAAGAGTGTTTCATTGTATAAAACATTTTTTTAATAATCACCCAATCAACTCAAAGATGTTTGGAATATCTGATGCCACTATGCTTATTATAAAAGTTATTGAAATATAGTTTTTGATTTTGTACCCAAAAAAGTTTTGTTTTAAAATATCTCTCTTCATGTTAGTGTTCTTGATCCAAAGCTTCTCCCACCAAGATGGCTAGCCTTCTCTCTGGAGTTTTATCTATCAATTTATCAAGTTTTTCAAGTTATCCTCATTCTTGTCTTCTGTGCTCAGCACAACCACCTTGAGAGATGCACCTTTCTCTGCCTTTTTCCTCCCCTCTTAGCAAACACTGGCTAATGAGATTATAGGTTGAATGCTGCTTCCTTTCTCTCCTGATATTTTTGACTGCAAACCATATATTTGATACTGCACCTGTCACTTGCTGGTGCCCTTTGCTACTGTTAGTGTTTGAATAATATTTGAAATTCTGTTTTTTGTCAATAAAGACAGTAAAATAAATTTCTGATCTTGCAAAGAAAAGTATCTTTGCAAAAAATGTTTCAATTATTCCTATGCTTGATTCATAAATTATATTTTGAAACTATAAGAACAGATATAACATTGTTTAAAGATGTTCTAATTAATAATATCACCCCAGCGAAGAGGCTTTTAATCACCAAAGATGTTTTCCACCGTCATTATGGAAGTTAATAATCACTAATAGTTAGCATTTATATGGCACTTAAAAAATTTTAAACTACTTTACAAATATCTCATTCAACCCTGACAACAACTCTGGGAAGTAAGTTTTATTATCATCACCTTCATTTTACAATTGAGGAAAAAGGGGCAAAAGTTAAGTGACATCCAGTGTCACACAGCTAATAACTGCCTAAGAACAGATTTGACCCAAAGTGGTCCTGATTCCAGGACCCCTGCTCTATCTCCTAAAAGATTCAGGTACTTAAACATAGGCTCTAAGGTAGAGAAGAATTGCCACAGAGATGATTATTTTCATTAAATATTGGTGCAAGAGTTAAAACTAGATATTTAAGGTATGGTCCCCAGAAATTGGATTAACTCAATTCAAATTAAAATAGACCTAAGTCAGGATGACTTTTATGGACGTTTATTAACAATTAGAAAGGTTGAAGGTAGGGAAATTGAAAGAGAGAGACTCTGGCCCAGACCAGAGGTCCAGACCAGGTAAGAATTTAGAGGTCCCAGCAGAGGGGCACAGAGGTTAATTAAACAAGGCTTCTAGCCACAAGGCCTTTTACAATTAGAGAAGCAAGAGAGGCCTCCTTGAGGCTGGAGCCTCCAGAAACTCCAAGGGAGGAGAAAGGAAGTCAGCCTAACTTATGCACATGACAATTCAGAGGGAAGCCACCTGAGGTCTCACCAGAGATCCTTCTACACTGAGTTCAAAGCGCCAACCGCCTCCATAGGAAGTTACCATCATATTTAAAAGATAGCATCTTTCATCACTTCCTGCATCCACCTCCAATTTCAAGTGGACAAATGGCAGCCTCAACACTGTTTTGGATTGCCCAAAGAGCAGTCCCTTGTTTTTGATTTGTTACTTATTGTCACATGTGGGTAACAGACCTTCCTCTCCCCACCTAATTCTAAGTTGGGTGGGGTGACATTATTTCTGATGGCTAGAGTCTAACAATGAATGAGGATGAGCTAACTCCATTCCATTTACACATTGGTCTTTTTAGACAACAGACTGATTATGTCAAGTCCCAGAAAATTCCAGAGCCCCATGGATAAATCAAAAAAATCTTACCACAAGGTCTTACCATAATTAGGAAGAAATGTGGATAAAGACTATATTCTTGACCATCATATAAAATGGAATTAATGACCTATAGCAGTGATGATGAACTATTTAGAGACCAAGTGCCCAAATTACAAACTGCATAGAAAGGGGGAAAGAAGAAGCTTTGTCTCACATCTCTCTGGCTTTCTAGTAATGAACTCTGGCAAACTGTGCTGGGCAGAGAGGCATATGTGCCCATAGAGAGGGTTCTGAGTGCCCCCTCTGACACAGGTGACATAGGTTCACCAACACAGACCTATAGAGATCATTTATCAATGATTATTATTATTTTTTTTACATTTCCTAGAGACAATGAACTAAACTAAGAATCACAGTAGAAGAAGAAAGTGGAAGTGAATTTTGCCTTTGGGAAATTATAGAGTTCTCAACCACACCAAAGTTCTCCATTAAAATAAAAGGCTCATCTTTTCTATGGTAATATTTTTATAGGTGACATGATACAGTGAGTCACAGAGTGCTGCAGTACACAAAGAATTGAAATAGAAATTCACCTAGTAGAAAGGAAGGAGAAAAGAATTTATTAAGTGCTTACTATGAGTCAAACACTCTACTAATCTGTAAGCATACAGGTGGGTTGAAGAAGTTGCAATATGCTAAAAATGAGAAATTTTGTTGGAGACATAATGTGAAGTATAACAATAAAAATAGTACATATGTGAAAAGGATGTAGAACCATTGTATAGCCAGGGTACCTGATAATTACTACTATACCTTATTTCATGAGATCCCCGTTTTGATGTCAGAAGGATTCTGGAAAATGACATGGATGATTGGATTCAGAACTACATTATTCAAGGTAAAACTCACTCTGATTATATCACAGATGCTTTGGAATATCTGAATGTTTCCGTATATGAATATATAGATGGTGGATAAGATTTATGTGCAAATTAAATTCATACTAATTGAGTATTTTAAAACAGAGTGATAAAAAGTTAGATATTTTAGATAGTGATACACAATTATATATCCTTCTGCCAACATATTTAATAAATTGAGTGGATATGGGCATGTATTATATAGATTAGTAATAAAATTCTTTCATGCGTTCCTCTTCAGAGATGACAATGCTATAATTGGCAAAGACAAATGTAAGTATTATATCAAGATTACACTGAGATTCAAATCTACTTAATAAACATGGGAATAAATTAACATTAATCCTTCCAGGAGTTAATTTTTCTATCCTATGCAGAAAGACATTTTAGGCAGATCATGTTGTACCTGTCTTTTCTTTTACAACTTGTATGACCTCTTAATAGCACCTGATTTCATCTGAGCTTCAATTCCCATACCCATCATATAAGGGGGTTATAATAAATAATATTTAAGATGATTTCCATTTCTAAATCTATGATTTTATTAATTATAGAAAATGGTGGAAGAAAGTGAAAGTAAAAAAAAAGAAAAGAAAGGAAAAAAGAGAAAGGGAGGGATATCAGAAGAAGCTGTCATATAGCATAATTATTTTGGTATCATAAAGTTACTATCGTCATTTCAATGACATTATTATGGAAATGCTATAGTTAACTATCTTATTTTTCTTTTATCCCCTGGAAGTAAATGAATGTGATTGAACATCAACAAAATAGCATCAGATGGAAAGCTTAGTGAAATGAATCCAGTGGAATGGGCCTACAAGGAATGTTTAGTTTTTGACTACAACAAAGGGAAAGATAAAGAAAAGTGTTTCTAATTCCTGAGGTATTCTGGGACTCTTCAGAAACTGTGAAGGGGAATTAATAGATACCTTTGTAGCAATTAACCAGCAATCCAAGAATGTCTAAACACAAAATGAGATATTAAAAAGTTGATCAAGGACAGAAAAAAACTCTGAAGTTTAGACTAAAAAGAGTACTAACTTAAGTGCAAAAGAACTTTTAGACAATTTAGTGGGATTGTTAAGCATAACAGGTTTAATGTAATGTGAGAAGCTTGGGATCAGCTTTCATGACCAAATTTCATGATCAGCTTGATGACCAAATTTTATTTCATTGAAGCTTTTATAAACCAAGATTTTATCTGTAAACAATTAGATATGTTTTGGATAGTCATGGTTTAGGGTGGAAAAATATTAGATAGGATTTTTATAGCTCAGGTTACTAATAACTATGCCATCTTGGGGAAGAAACAATTATCTTCCTAAGTTGCATTTGTTCATCAACCATAAAATGATGAGGTTGGATTTCACAATCTTCAGTAATGTATCAAAATGTTGATTGATTGATTGATTTAGAGATTATAAATCTCTTTCATCTCTAAGGTATTAAATATGTAAACGCTATTTCCCTGGATCAAGCGTAAAGTACTTGGCAACATAAACTTTTTTTTTTAATCTTTGTAGCACTAACAGAAACCTAGAACAGTGCCAAGCATACAGGAGAAGCTTGATAAATACTCGTTGAATAAATTAAGGGAGACCATTCATCCTTCAAGAAATATAGCTTAAAAGGATTTTTGATTAACTTTAAAATGGATTTTGAAATGATACATCTAGGAAAATTTGACTTCTGAATCTTCTCTAGTCATTGGGATATTGCACATCTACTTTTCCTCCTACACATTTTCACACTGAAAACCAGCACTTTGAGACACTGCCAGATTAGCCTTTGCCAATCTGATTGTTGATGAAATATCACACAGATAGCAACTCTTTTCTACTAGTCCTAACCAAGTAATTCCTTTTTTGTAATATTCTTGAAATTTATAGTTATATTGGATCAGTAGTGTATGGAAAGTGCATGGAGAATGGCTGTTCTTTAATTTTTTCATTTCTTTGGCAACATGGTCTGACCAAGAGAGAGAAAATTACATTTGATGTTTCCTCTAGTCATTTTGATATTTTGAATACTGAGTGGTTGCCAGTCAAATCAAATAATAAAAATAATAGTTTCACTACTTGGTATTAGAATTTTGACACTGTATAAGTAAATTTCACTTATTCTCTTAAACTAAATGATTTTTACAACATAGGTTTCAGTTGAGCTATGTATTTTATGCTGAAAAAATTGAGTCAGAGATTTGCCAAGTGTTAGGGTAACTGGGTGGCTGAGAATGCTGGACTTGGAGTCAGGAAAACTCCTCCTCCTAAGTACAAATCTGGTCACAGAAACTTACTAGCTGCATGATCCTGGACAGAAGACTTAATTCTGTTTGCCTCAGTTTCCTCATCTGTAAAAAGAGTTGGAGAAGGAAAGATCAAATGATTCAAGTATGTTTGCCCAGAAAACCTCAACAAGCAATCATGAAGAGGTGGGCATGACTAAAAAGTGACTAAATAAAAAACATGTATCTCATCAGTAACAGCGTTTTGGTTTTCTTGCTTTGTTTCCTTCGGTGGATGAAGGAAGGAGAGAGTTGATGCTCTCTGGAAGATGAGATGGCATAGACAAATGAAGTTTCGAAGTAGGAGAGAAAGGGAGATAAAAGGTAGTTTCTATTATAAAAGTGCAAAAGTAGCAGCATGTATGTTATCAGCTACTTTATTCTCAATATATATATATA
>NC_058130.1:43447698-43536835 GCF_016433145.1 Gracilinanus agilis | reverse complement strand
ATATATATATATATATATATACATATTTCAGATAGATAATATGATGAAATAGTTTATATGGAAATGTAACATATATCAGCTATATGTCTCTCCACCCCCACCATTACCCCACCCCCACACATAATTTTTGACTTTGGTTAATGCTACAGGATTCCAGTAAGAAAAAAAAAATCTAAACTGCTTGTCTCCTGCTATGACACCAGTTGGGTGGGCCAGATTTGCAAAGCAGAGAATACAACTTTAATGAACTTGGGCTTCGTCAATCCATGACAAGCAGTTCATTTTTCAAGCATCGTCAGGGAAAAAAAATATCCTGCATCCTTAGGCTTACCAGGCCAGAAAGGGGAATCTATTGCCCAGGGAACAAAGGAATTGTTCTGCTCGGAACTAGGGGTGGGGGCAGATTGAGGGCAAACTTGACAGGGACACCCTTAGGATTTTAGCTTGTTACAACACAATATGACACAGGTAAGAGTATCAATGGCTCTTGACATCTTCAGCTTGTATTCCCTTGGAAAGTCTCACCTTAACAAGGCTCTCAGGAGCAGAATATGAACAATTTAAAATTTTATTACAAAGGAGAAGTACAGGAGGGAGATTGTAATGAGGGCAGCATTATGCAGGCTGTCATTCTTGCTTAAACATGGTAACATATGGTTCATTTGCCTATTTGATACTCATGCTACCTGATGTACTAAGCACTATCACATTAACTAGTCAGTGCTACAAAATAAAATTAGCCTTATTTGCTTGTTCCATTACAAAGCACCCTAAGGAGGAGGAAGGTGAGGGGGGAAACTGCTTGCCCATTATTATATGACTGATTATATTTCATCTTATAATACAAAGATTGGGGGTAGTTATTTGATTATTTCTTTGTGTGTTCCTTATTTCATTAAGATACAACCACTTTAGTGAGAAGGAAAATGAAGGAAAAAGAAATTGTAAAGGAAGAAAAAAGTAGACAATCCTCTATGACAACCAGTTAAGAAATTTGATTTTATCACTTGAGGCATATTAAAAAAAAACAATAGCTGAGAGTCCTGACTCAACTCTTCTCTGGTCAGATCAAAATTCTGTGAGGAAATAAATGGTTCTATAAATTAAACCATTTCCAGTTGGAAGATGACAGTGATGGTGAGGTTTCTACAGACCATGACATAGGAAGGCCAGTTGAAAGAACTGGGAATATTTAGCCTGGGGAAGAGAAGACTTGGGAGGAAAATGATACTTGAAGCTGACTTCAAGTATATAAAGGGCTGTCATGGAAAAAGTTCTGTTATATTCCCAACAGACAGAACTAAGAATAATGGGTGAAAATTGCAGTTGTAGTTTCTGCTGAGATTTCAAACTAAAATGGACTGCCTGAGAAAATTGTGGGTTGCACATCACTATTGGTCTTCAGATAAAAGCTGGAGGACTTCTTATCAGGGATGTCATGGAAAGTATTCTTAGCCACAAGTCCCAAAGGTCACTGCAACTTTGAGAGTCTGTCATTCAATAATTCTTGAATAATACCTCTCAACAGTAGGGAAGTAGGTAGAAAGCTTCTTGCTTCATAGAATTCTCTGATAGATAAATAGTTAAAGGTAAATAGCACTTTACAAATTGTATCTCATTTGTGCTTCACAACAATCATGCAAGGTAATTACTATTATTATTTCAAGAGGTTAAGTGACTTGTCTAGGGACACACAGCTAGTAAATATCTAAAATAAGATTAGTAGTATTTTTTTTTCTAACTTCAGACTCAGCAATCTAGCCTATAAGCCACACAGTTGACTCGAAGATAACTCAATGCTTGCTAAAAAGTTTGGAAAACTGAACCCTTCAATATAGTTTAGTCTAATATAAAGAAGCTGAATCAATTACATTAAAATCCAAATGCACATTAAAGCAACCAAAGAAGAAATATGTTCAGTTTTGCTGTGACATTGTCCTCCCATGGAGGAAAAATTTTTGAATGTGTAGGGCTTCATGTTATTCTCTAATAACATTATTTTTTAAACCCTAATATCTTATATATATATATATATATATATCCTTCTATATTAATTTTATTTGTTACAGGGCTAGGAAATGGGGGTTAAGTGACTTGCCCAGGGTCACACAGCTAGGAAGTTTCCAAGGCCAGATTCGAACCTAGGACGTCCCGTCTCTAGGCCTGGCTCTCAATCCACTGTGCCATCCAGCTGCCCCTCTAATAACATTATTTAGAGAGTTACCAATTTTATATTTGATTATTGATAAATATTAGCTATTTGTTCTTCTCTTTTCCCTTTTTATTTTAGGCTTTGTATGATCTATTTTTTGGATATTTTTAACCCAACATCTCCTGCACCCTCCTTGTCATTGAACCACATAATAGTTCTAATTTTTCTCTTAATTTTGGGAGGTTAAAGAATAATAGAATAACAGAAATGGAAGAGGCCTCAGGAATCATTGATTAAAATCATCTCCTTTTTACAAATGTCAGCTCCAATTCCAATAAAAGGAAAGTGACTTGCTTCTGGCTACACAGCTAATATGTGTGTATACATTTAAGTTTTCCTTATTCCTAATATAATACAATTTTACTTAAGACAAAACTGCTTTGGAGAGATTTCTTTTTGAAATCTTTGCGAGTCAATATTTCAAATTCAAATCAAAGAATTGAGCCAATGCCATACATTGCACTAAAAAAGCTCCTAAGAGGTGCATTTATTTTGGTAAGTACCCAAGACAATAAAACATGTGATTATGGTGTTGTCAGAGAATAAAGACCATAGAAACATTGATTTAATAAGCCTAGTTTCTAAAATAATTTTCAGTATAGCTATGTAGTGGAAGAAGTCTGATATTGAATGATACTCTATTTAACATAGCAGGGCTTTCATTTTTCTACCTTTTTCTCCTTTTATGTATTTTGAATTTTAATGCACCACCCCCCAAAAAATCCTATAGGATTTTATCACTTGAATTCTCTGGGCTCGATTCTCCTCTATTTTGAAGACCATTTAGAATCTGTTCTAGATGACCTGGGTGAAAGGTGGCATAAGCAAAGTATATATTCTAAAAAGTGATTTGACATCATCGTCATATTATAAATTATTGTCATCAGTGATTTTAAAATATACTTATAAAATATAGTACATACATTAAGTTTGATCAACACAACTCATCCCTAGAGAAAGATTAAAGACAGCACCGATATCATATTTAATGCTAGCTGTCAATGGAAAACTCGGAGCTGCCAGTCCAGCAGGTTAACATTTATGTATAAAATTCAGTAGACGATCTCTGAACAAGCTGCCGGCAGTCACTGGGCATAGGTAGACAAATCTATGCCTTTGATTTCTGTCAGTTCACTTGTTAGCTAGATCCACAAGAAGAAGGGGGAAAAAAGCTATTAATCACATTTAGCAGATGTGGAATTGATTCCCTTGGTTCCCTAAGCAAAATTAGAATGCCATTTGGTGATAAGCTTAATCTGTATGCATGCTGACTTTTCCTGATGTTGTTTATTATGGCCTCTTTCTCTTATTGTTGCAGTTATACCTTTTGGACTACAGGAAAAGGTTATAAAAAGAAAGAAGGCCTTTAAGACTCATGAATGCCCTTAGAGAATAAAAAACTCATTATATGTTCTTCATAGGAAATTAATATATAAAAAAGATACCATGAGAAGAAACTATATGTAAGAATGTTAGTGATATTACAAAATTCATAAAGATAATCAGGAAATGAAAACAACCTTGTTTTAGATTCAAAACCTTACTATAATCACTCTATGGTGTGAGTTTTGAAATGCTTTAAACCTGGGGAGACATCTCCCAAGACTCTCTACCTTAACTTCCTCAGACACATTCCACTTCCTTTCTGGGAGGTGTCTGGGAAAGTTATAAAAAGAAGAGAAGAGGTGCGGGTTTTGGCACCTTTTCCTGGGAACTGAGGAGAGCTTTCTGCCTCTGAGAGCTTTGGTCCAAGCTAACTGCTGGAGATCTAACTCTTAGCCTTCCCAAACCTTTCTTTCCTAACTTAAATAAACCCAGTTAAATATCTCTAAAGTGTAGCCTATATTTTTGTTCTGCTCCCGAAGGGGTTGGGTCAATTTCCCCACCAGGACTGGGGCTCCCCCAGCTGTCTTCCTTCCCTTCCTTTTTCCTTCTTTTCTCCCATCATCCTTTCTCATCCTCCTTTCATCAAAACAACAATGGTTATATGAAATCAACAAACCCATCTAATGCTGAGAGGTATAGTTGAAAAGGAAAAAATACAGTAACACTCTTTTTCATCAAAAGATTTGAATTCAAATTCTAACCCTGCCAGTTATCCAATGTGTAACGATTTTTTTAATTGAGCTTCTTTGAGTTTTGCTTTCCTGTTTGTAATTTTATGATTGTGGTAATTTACCTTCTACAGAGTTGTGAGGTTTAAAGGGGATGATGAATAATACCACCATACAATCTTAGAGTTAAATGGAGTTTCAGGGCCAACCAGTTTCAAATCATATATGACCAATAAGCCATTTTGCCATATTGGCGATGAATTGTCACCCTGACTGACATTAGTATTAATTGCCTTTTGGTTGCAAAATTCTTTGTGAACACTGAAATTCCCTACATAGGTGAAAGTTATTATGTAAAATATTACTGCACTGTTAATAGTTTATATTTATTCAGGGACATTCAAAATTTACAAAGCATTTTACATTCCAAAGTCAAACAATATATTTTGGGGAACAAAGATACCTCTTATTCTCCAAGCACAGTTTGATTTGCCATTTACAGCTAATATTGTAAAAAAATGGGTTCCTGGTCATTTGTAGATTGCATTACATTAGATGGTTTTCAACATTCGCTTTTTCTCAAGGAGTGTTGTGAATTAAAACACTAAACTGTATAGGAAAAAAATTGAACTTGGATTATGACTGTAGTATGTATGTATGAATATGCTCGATGATTCTATGCAGTATGTGGGATTACTGATTACAATAAAATATGAACTGAAACACCCATCCTTCAAGAAATTGTTCACAATCAAATGTCTATGTGGTCTCACCTCACTCCTTTATTACCTGCAGTCCTTCAACATGCCAAAAATATCCATAGCATCATTTTCCAAAGGTGTTTTCAAAATCATTTGACAACTGATGTCTAGAATTTAGAATGCACCAAACAACTCACTATCAATTCATAGCAATATGCATTCCAAGAAAAACTGAAAACATTGCAAAGCCAATAAAAAACACAATGAATAAAAACTTTACGTTAAAACAACTGTTCGATAAAGTACTTTTCATGTGAAATTTTGTTTTCATGAAATTGAGTATTTAAGTTTCTTGTGATTTATGCTGAAGGTTAAATTGTACCTATTTTTTAATTGGCAGGAAAAAAACAGAATGGGAAGGTGATGTAAAGTTTATAGTTCATGATGCCCTTTTTTGAATCTCAGATATGGAGATTACATAAAATTAAGGTAATAATTTTGTAATAGAAATGCAATACTCATAACAAGTATAATCTAAGAAAATGAAATTAAGTGAACTTTAATATTAAAATTGTTGATACAAACATGCACCAACATTTTAATACTAATATTTATACTACACCTTGATATTTTCTACTAATGCCAAAGGGAATTATATTTTTTAATTTGGTAAATCTTATATTTTCTCATAATACATTAATACAATTATTAAATACTTTATTATTTCATTTTAAAATGCTACTCACTAAACATATTGTTAAACTTAACGTTTGAAGGGAATAAAGGGTTTTAAACTAAGCCTTTCCTCTTCTCCACAGGTTATACATATATACATATACACATAAGTTTATACACACACCCATACAAATATATATATATGTATATATATATATATACATATACTCTGAAACAATTCAAAATTTTTGTTACTCATGTCTTTCCCAACACCTATCCACATTAAAATTCTCCAAACTGCCTCTTCACAAGTTTCCCAAGAATACTCTCTCTTCCCCTACCCCCTCTCCCACTCTCTGTCTCTGTCTTTCTCTCTGTCTTTCTCTCTTTAAATAGATAGATAGGTAGGAAGATAGATAGATATATAGATAGATAGATAAGATAAGATAAGATAAGATAAGATAAGTAGATACAAAAGTAAGCTCATCAGGATCTTTGACCCAAGGATTTAAGGAGTTTTATACTTTAATACTGTAGCCAGGATATAGTCTTTTAGGAGACTGAACTGAGATCAAAGAAATTGGTAATAAGAAGGACCCCCCTCAAATCCTTCCCTTTCCCCACTATTCTTAGGAAAAGCTTCCACACCAATGAGGGGAGTCAAGTAGAATGCTTGAAAAGAATCTCTAGGCTTAAAATGATTACTCTCATTAATATAAAATCTTTCCCTGAGTAATTACCTATTGTTCTTTGTCATCTTGTGTATTTTTCAACAAATTTGAAAATTTATATTATTACCAAACTATATAATTCAAAACAATATAATAATTAATAGTTATAATTAATAGCTATAATTCTGTACTACCATTAGGATATCCAGTTTTTAATAGATGACATTATTTGCACTAAAAATAAACTAGAACAAACTTTTTGTACCATTAATAAATCAAATATAATTCTTTAAAAATATTTTGCAATAGAATCATAGATATTAACATTGAAAAAGATGTTAAGAAATTAATTAAGTTTTCTGGTACATGATATTACTATTTGTATTTTAAACGTCAGATAACATCTAAAGAGTTTGAGACTTAGCATGGTAATATGATCAATGAGGAGTGGAAAATTGTATATCTGGCCATAATCTAGTTCTCCTCCCTTCTGGCACAGTGCCATTTCCAGTTCCATTCACTCTATTTCATTTCTATTTCATAATCCCCCTCTAATTCATCTTGGCCCTTTCACCTTCTTGGCATATTGTCTTCACCTCTAAGATTGGGAGCTCTTTAAGAATAGTGACTGTTTTTTGCCTTTCTCTGAATTCTAAAGATTTAGCATAATTCCTGGCACAGAGATTAATAAATGCTTACTTATTGACTGATTTTAGGGAAATCTCTTTTGCAGATTTTTGAGGGATAGGAAGTAAGAAGATAAGGAAAACAATTATTATACTACCTCAACATTCCAGGAGATAAATGATAAGGGTCATAGCTAAGGTGGTAGTTTTGTGAATGGAGATTATGAAACAGATATGAGAGATATGAGGAGAGGAGTAGAAATAGAAAACTCGGTCCTGAATGCAATTGGCATCATCTGCAAAGAAGAGTGAAAAAGCTTGTTGTTTGCAATAATAATAAGTGATATTTATAGATTAGAACAGTGATGGGAAAACTATGGCCTGCCGGATGTGGCCCCCTGAAATGTTCTATCTGGCCCAGCAACATTATTTCCAGTCTGAAGAATACAATGAGTAGGATACAATACAATGAAATTTTGAAAGAGTTGCCTTAGAAACATATTGACTGATGAGTATTTCCTTTCCTTTGGCCCCCTTTTTAAAAAGTTTGCCCATCACTGGATTAGAACATTGGTCATTGGACAATGGTGACTTAAGTCAGAGGACTATAGTCAAACTCACCTCTGCAATGTATAATCAGTTTACCTTTTCGTAAGACAAGTAACCTGATTAAGCCTTATTTTCCTCAAATATAAAGGATTGAAAAGATGTCATCTGAAGTTCCTTTCTGCTCTAGAGCTGTGAACTATTAAATAAAAAGTTTTAAAATGTATTTCTTATGTAGAATAGTTTTTCATCTTCATAGATTAACTGTTTTTTTATTTTATTTTATTTGTTTATTATTTTTTTAAACCCTTAACTTCTGTGCATTGGCTCCTAGGTGTAAGAGTGGTAAGGGTGGGCAATGGGGGGTCAAGTGACTTGCCCAGGGTCACACAGCTGGGAAGTGTTTGAGGCCGGATTTGAACCTAGGACCTGACTCTCAATCCACTGAGCTACCCAGCTGCCCCAGATTAACTGTTTTATAAAAATTACACCTATTGTTATCATGCATATTTTAGGGATAAGGTGACTGAAGGCTTGTTTGAGGAGGGCTCAAAGCCAGCTGACTCTTTGAACTAGACACTTTGTACTGAATGCTAGGTTCAGTACTCTTTTCATCATACTACACAACCCCCATTATTATCAGTGAATCTCTCCTTTCAGGATTTGCATAAAATATCATCCATTGTGCTATAACTCAATTGTTACTAATTCTATATACATTTTCAGTCATAAACTCAAGAGAGCCCTGTATCATAAAAATGAAGAGAATTCTAAAAAATTGCTCTTTCATTCAGAATCAAACTAAAAGTTGTTGCAAGGCTATAGAATAGGAAAAGAAAAACATCAAGGGAATCTATATTATCAAACATGACACTGTGTGCGGTGAATCTGGTTTTATTGATTAGTTCTGCCTTTTTTAATAAAGTGACTCTAAAGTTTGACTCCAACAGAATATAAATGAATGTCCTTTAACTTTCATGACCCAAAAATATACAATATAGAGAACAAGCTATGTATATATTTAAGGAATAAGAAGAGATAGTGACCTGGGACAGAGTAGAAAGCCAACAGAAGTGGAGCTGTGTTCTATTCAAACAGCGAGGCTCTGTCAATATGAAGCAACTTCAACTAAAGTAAAAATTTTTTAATAACTCTTATCACAGATTTATTAATAATAATAGCTAACATGTATATATGACATTATGTTTTATGAATTACTTTCTGTATGCAGATTTCTCCCAAAAGCTCAGTAAAGATTTAAACTTTGATGTTTTGCCTTAAAAATCCCCTAAGACTTTTGTTAACCTATAACAGGGCAGCTAAGTGGTGAATTGTATGGAGTAGTGGGTCTGAAATCAGAAATCTCATCTGAGTTCAAATCTGGTTTAAGCACTTAATAGTTGTGTGGTCTTAATTAAGCCACTTAACCTTTTTTTCTTTAGTTTTCTCTATAAAATGAGTTGGAAAAGGAAAGGCAAACTACTTCAATATATTTCCAAAGAAAATAACAAATGAGGTTATAAAGAGTCAGATTTGACTGAAAAATGATTGAATAGCAACAACAATATACCCTATTTTATTTTATTTTAATTTCACTACAACTTTGTGGAATATTTAACATTATCTTCTCTTCATATAGAAGAAAATTAAAGCTTTGAGAGTGTAAGAGACTTATCCAGGCTCACATACTTAGGAAATATCTGAGTCTGGATTAGAATTTAGGATTTTCTAACTCTATGTATGGAGTCCTAATTATATTCCATTTTGGATAGGAATGATTGAATATGGTTTATTTAATCCAACTTCTCATTTTGCAAATGGTGGTAGAAATGTGATTGAAAGTAAAAGTACACTACAGAGAATTTTGTTGTTATATTTAATTTGTATTATTTAAATTTTACAACAACACAGTAAATTTAATCTGATTTCTATATAGAAAATAAACAGAATAAGAATAGGAAAAGTTAGTTTTCACTCAAAAATGCATAGCTAGTAAACCTCTGAGGATAGAAATTGAATCTAGGTTATTTTGTCTCCAAATCCAAGGAACTAACTATTATTCCTTGCTAACTGAAATCTAATGAATTTGGGGTAAAAGGGTAAGTTCAAATTCTTGCTCTAATACTTTCTATGGATGACCTTGCCAAGTCATTTAATTTTTCTGAGTCTTAGCTTTTTTAACTAAAAAGTGATGGAATTAGACAAGACAATTTGAAAATATGATTTAATAATATATGATAATATGATCATAAGATGATAAAAGGTTATTTTTGCTATAGCTATAATTTTATTACCCTATCGTGAGGCGCTGCTCTTTTCTTATTTGGACAATTTATTCAAAGAGGAAAAAATGATATTTTTGTGTGAGAAATGGAGAAAGCAGCTTTAGAAAAAAATAACATAAACACACCTGAGAGTATCTAAGGGAAAAAACAGCTCCTCAGATAAAAGAATTTTTGAGAAGCATAATATTCTGAGAGAATGGGAATAAGAGTATGCCCTTTAGAGAGAACAGTAGTGTTAGACATGACTGTTAGAAATGACTGAAGTACATTGTTTCTCATGCTAAGTTGAGTATTACTTTTTTATGACCTTGCAGATAATTTCTGAATCAAATACCTATTTGGCCAACTATGGGACACATGTGCATATGTGGATATATTTATGAATAATATCTGACAGAAACAAATATTTTTTATTCATTTTTATTAAGATAAGGTCAGGTCATTGCATGTGAGAAGAGCCTGAACAGAGAGATCCAAAGTCAAAGGGTGGAACTCAGTGAATACAATGAAACTACTTATAGAAGATAGAATTCCATGAAATGAGAAGCCACTTAAAGAGAAATGGGCATGCAGTAAAAGAAGCCAAAAGAGTGTAGAAACTGAAAGTAGCTAAGCATTGCAGAAATTAGATGCCTAGACACAGGTTCTGCTCTGGAAGCAGGGAATTGATATGACTGTGGGACTATGTTGATGCTGAGAGCTGATTGAAAATAGTATCAGTCTATTCTATTTTAAAATCTTGTTAAACACAGACTCTATTATCTACCCCACTTGAGTGGAAATTTCTCAGGAGGTTGTTTACATTTTTCTTTTCTATCCTTTATGACTTGAGAGTGAAAATTTTTCAAAGCTTAGCTAAAAAGCTTTGCAGATTAAATGATTAAATGACATATTTTTAGACTAAATTTCCTGTTATTTTTTTAATGCCTATATAGAGGAATAAATCTAGGAAATTCTGTGAATCCTATACTTATAACTATTGTTAGCTAAAAGAGCTTTAAATTACTTCAGGTGCCTCAGAATCAGAGAACTAGATTAATTTGGGAAGTGATTGAAAATGGAGAGAAATAATACCACTCAGCAGGTGAGCTTTGATGTAACTTTTTTCCTACAAGAAACCAAATGTACTTAGGCCTGATATAGAATTCCAAGTTTCTTTGAACACATGGATTTTCCTATTCAATTACTAGTTGCTAGATTTCTGTTCAGTCTATTACCATCCCTCCTCCAACTTGCTAGAGGATACTTCTAGACACTGTGTGCATTGTTCTTGGGGAAAAAATGATCCAGCATTATGGGGAAACTATTTTGTCCTGATTATTTCTTCTTTTAATTTCCATTTATTGAATATTATGTTATAATCACTTTTACTCATAATTTAATGAATATTTTACATTTAAAAAAAGTAAGTGTGTAATTGTGACAATTTGGAAATGGGAAACATTCCAGTGGATACTGAAGAACTACAGTCATGAATATAAAGCCTATTTGATTTAAAAATTACCAATAATTAGGGTATGGAAGCTTTTATATAACAAACATAGTGCTATGATGAGAAGGGCCCTTGAGAAGCCAAGAACTGACCCAGATGCACATTATTTTCATCCAGGAACAGTTTAACCACAGAGCTGAAAGGGAGAGTAGAAATGGCAGATATTTCCCCTTTCCCACTTTGGGGTTCTTTTGACATTGTTTCCTTACCTCTCCCCTCCCTTTCTGGATTTGCCACTCCTCTTACCTGCATTTTATGGATTATTTCATGGTAGCTATGATAGGAAAAGTGAATGTTATAAGGATTAATTTTATTATAAATAATTACATACAGAAAGTTTTCTTCCCCCCAGCAATTTCTAGTGAAAGAGTATAGTGCATGGTGGTCTTGGGATCTGAGCCCTCTGTATCCCATAGATTTTGTACTAATGATAATGTTTTGGTTTATTTGTTTGTTTATTTTTGCTTCCTTTTTACTTTTGCCTAGTTTGTAGGAACATCACCTCCACAAAGCTGAGAATTGCCTCAGTATGTGTATGTGAATACATACACAATTCATATGCATGTATACACATATACACCATTATAAGTACAAACATACATGTGTGTGGTTCTATGTTTAAGATTATTCAGTTTCAAAGAAGAGAAACATGGACCAAGCTCAAGACTGGTTATGACTTATAGGTAAGTTGTTTTTTTTTTTAAGACAGTGGATATAGAAATATGTGAGTGTGAAACAGAGATAGATAGAAATATGTATTATTTCTTATAGACTTAGGTTGCCTAAAGTTTGGATAGGTTCTGATGGAATGTTCTCTTATTATGGGATGGCATTCTTCACTGTCTTAAGAGTTTTCTCTACTAGAAGACAAGTAATAAATATTGAAGATTTCAAATAATCAGATTATAGAAATCTTTTAAAAAATCATATGACCAAATCTCTTCCAAATATTGTATATTGCTTCTTTGCAACCAAATTAGCCAATGTCTATAAATTTTTAGATAAAAGAGATTGTCTTCTATCCAGAGCTGTAAACAATGTTTTTAATTATTATGTAGTCACAGAATCAAGTACAGAATTTCAAGTTTCAATAGAATCTCAGAGATCACTTGTCTAACCCATACCTGGACCAAACAAGTAGCCTTAGATATTTTGCTGAAGGTCTCAGGAAAAGGCCTGCACTGTGCAAAGGTGGTTATCACTACTACCTCCTTAGATAGTCCATTACAACCAGATCTTTCTCTTTACAATTTCCACCTACTTTTCTTAAATTCTTCCTTAGAGGACAATTTGGACAAAATGAATCTTCTCTTCCACATTTTGACAACACTTTAAATACTTGAGGACAGTATTCTCTCTACCCATAAGACATGCTCTCTAATATGTTAATAAGAACAAGGTCCATTTAAAAAGATAAATTAGATATTAGTAATTAATCTTTATATAACATGTTAGAAATTGCAAGGTGCTTTCAATAATTTTCTTATTTCTGTCTCATAGTAATTATTAGGGATAGTTACTAAACCATTATTATCTTTTTAAAAAATTGATTAGGAAACCGAAGCTCGAAGCAGTTACTAGCCCAGGGCCCCATCCTCAATAACTCTCAGAAGTAAGTTTACCCCAAATAACTTAATGAGAAGTTTATACCTCAAATTCCAAATATCACATTTTACCAGCTGCTTCTTTTTTCCATAGGGCAGCCCTTTAAGTGGAGTAATATAACCAACACCCTTTCCCAATATTCTCTTTTCTAAGCTAAACATTCCTAATCCCTTTAACTAATCTTAAAATGGAATGAATTCAAAGTTATTCACCATCTATTTTGCCCTTCTCTAAACATTCTTCATCTCATCATTCTGCTTCTCATCTGAACTATGAAAAATAGAATAAGAAACTCTCAATTTCCTATTCTGTATTTTGTGTCTCTCTGAAGGCAGCATAACATTAAATTAACTTTTTTGGGATACCATACCATTGTTATCCAAACAGAGCTGACACTGTAAAAACTCTAGGTATTGTTTTTAGGTAAACTCTTCACTAGCCATATCTCCTACATCTTATGCTCACAAATCTTTTTTATATTGAGTTTAAGATTTTTCACTTATTGCAAATACATTTCATCTAATTAGATCTAATCCAAAGTTCTAACTTGTTAACTTGGTTCATAGATTGATTATGACATCATTCTGTCTTTGCACCATCTACAAATTTGATAAGCAGATCACCTAATGTATGCCTTTATCCAAATCATTAGTAAACATGTCAAATAAGAAAGCAAAATGTATAGGTCCCTCAGGGAGCATTAGTGGAAACCACATTCTAAATTTACAATGAACCATTAATGACTGTTCTTCAAGAATAAGGATTCTATCATTTTCATATCCTTAAACACTCAAATTCATCTAGTCTTTTACATGTTAAGATTTACTATATACATACACTCACACACATGTGCACACACACATATATATGTGCATAAACTTTAGCAAAAGTAATGGGAACAGTGTACTATATTTCCAAACTCTCAAGGAGAACATATTTATATTCATCTAAGGACATTTTCAGCCTCCATTATTATGAAAAGCAAACTTTCTTTATTCCCTACACAGTTCTATCTTCATTTTCTCCTGTGATGAATCTATTTTGTCATGTAGTGAGCACCTGTGTGACCATTTAAGGACTGCAGCCACCAGGTGTGTATGCATGAGTGTTTTCCCTATATATACTGTTCTCCTTTCTGATTTCTCAGCATGCCAGTTTTAGAAAGCCCTTGAGCTAGAGAAAAAATATTAAGAGATTTTAAAAAACACAACAAATTCATGTGCCTAAACAATTGCAGTTAACTGTCTTTTTGATGCAGTGAAACTATAGACATAGGATTTACTATAAATAGCAGTCCTTAGTTTTAATCATCATGCAAAATGTTCCCCCCCCCTCTTCTGACTATGCTGTTGAGTGTGGAGAATAAGGGGATAATGGATGAATAATTTATAATGACCTATCAAGTTCTCTGAAGCTTCAAAATTTTTTTCTCATAAAGAGTATTTTGAGACAGAAAAAAGTTACCTTTTGCTTTGTCTGATCATCTCTGTGCCTTTTTTCCAAGAAACCATAGCTCTGGGAGAAGCCATTGGTTTACATTCAATCGTAACATTTCCACCAACTTGAACGATGGAGATTTTTTGCAAGGGATTTTTGGAGAAATCAGGGGCTGAGGCTAAAATAGAAAAGAAAAAAAGGCACTAAAAGTACAAACTTTGATTCTTCAATTAACTGCACAAATATTAATTGGGCAGAATGACCCCAAATTACTTCATATTATCTTGGTATGTTTTGTATTCACTTATTTGTGTATTTGTTATTGCCCAGCATAATAAAAGCTTCTTGAGAGCACAGACCCTTTTGTTTATGCATTTGCATCCCTGGACATCATAGTATGCCTGAAATATAACATCATTTTTTGATGTTTGTGGAAACAAATTGAAGAGTGACATCAAAGCTACTGTGCAGAGAAATGTGTACAGGAAGAGAGGATTCAATTCATTTCAATGTCAATTCAATTCAATTTAAAATTTCACAAAATTGATACTACAGAAAAAGCACTGTGGTCAGATGGAAAAACAATTGGGACAAGATAATAATCCAGTCCCAGCCTTCAGATGGATGACTAGGTGGTAGAGTGGAGTAGTAAAAGAACATAGTTCTCAGTGTTCAGGAGACCTTTTGCCTTTCTCCTTCTACAGACATGTAAAAACTAATATTTTGGGAAAGTTGTTTAATCTCTGTCCCATAGCTTAGTCTTCTATAAAATGAAAAAAACAGAAAAACAATAGCACCTCTCTCACAGGGTTGTAATTATCAAATGGATTAATATGTGTGAAAAATTTTCCTCAAATCATAAAGTGATTTATATATGGTAACTTTATTGTTGTTTTTATCAATATAGTATGTGGTAAAGTCTAAAGTGAAGCATGGTACCCATCCTCTCCATACAAAATCCTGTGCTCATTCTACTATGGCACAATGTCTCATAAAAATATAAACACAAAGTTGCAAATGGCACGGCCATTTCCATTAAAGAAGTTGAAAATCTTCTATGAAAGATAGGACTTTTAAATAACTTCAAGTTATTCTACATTAAGTAGCATGTGAGAGGTATGAGTTTAGAGATAGAAGATCTGAGGGAAAAGAGCATCCACTTAAACAAGGGAATTATCAAGAAGATATCATAAAGGAGTTAGTATGTGAACAGGGTTCTTATATGAATTGGGATATATTGGATATGGGAAGGTGAAAAATGAATTTAGGGCATCTGAGGGAGAGAGAATTGTACGAAAAAGTAGGTATATGGGAAATCCAAATATGTACTGAGAATATTTCTGATTCATAAGAAAGCTTAAAAATGTGTTTGAGGCTCTACTTTGAAAGTCCTTAAATGTCATTCTAATGGAAATGACCTAGGAGAGAAACAATGGAAAGACAGGCAGCTGAGTGATACTATGGACAGACTAAGTTCAAATATGGCTCAGACACTTGCTAATTGTGTGACTTTGAGCATGGCATTAATAGCTGTTTACTTTCCTCAACTGTAAAAAAAAAGTTGTTATGAGCATCCAATGATATCACTTTGTCTAGCTCATGCAGGTACTATATGAATCCTTACTCTTTCCTCCTTAGGCCCTTAAAATTATGGGGAAAAGAGGAAATGCAGATTTCATTATTGCAGGGAATACTCTATATGAAAAGTCCTGTACAAATGTAAATCAACAATTTATCTCTACCGTATATGCTAAGAAAATTACCTGATTACAAAAGTAGAATGAATTACTGTGACCTATATAGTCTATGTCAGAAATTAGAATAAATCAAGAAGTCTTTCTAACCCTAAGCCTGGACCTATGTCTACTACACCAGGATGTCTTTCTAACATAATAATATATTTGATAAATTAATATAGTGGATTATACACCATGGATTGCAAAAGGAACATTCTATGGGCAGGATTATCCTTGAATATTCATAAAGTTCCTTGTGATAACAAAAGGCTTTTGTTCTAAAACATGTCCCCCTCCCTGCCTCTCTTTTCAAGGATGGATTATTTCTTCATAAACCCTGTGATATAAGTAGATTAAATGACTTATCCAAGTATATGCAGTGAATAAGTATCTGAGGTAGAATTTGAACTCAGGGCTTCCTGATTTCAGATCTAGGGCTCTATTATAATCTAACTTCTAATGTGATCTATGTACTCACATTCCCTTTTTCTCATAGCATATTCCTGGCTTTCCTCCTTTACCTTTGACATTTTTTTTCCTTCCAGAAATGGTCTTAGATTAAACAATAATATTTCTTGAGCATTTTGTGAGCAAATATGGGGGCATAAAGAACACTCTACTCCCTCTAGGCTTCCACACACCCACACAAAAAGAAAACAAATCACCTCAAAACACAGGGAAACTGAATGAACTCATCTTAATAGGGTTAGAGGACAAAGTGGCCCAGGCAGCATAGCATGTGGGAGAAGTAGAAGAGCTTGGAGCAATCCAACAAACTGCAGCTCTACCAGAGCAAAGCTGCAGTATAGGAAAGAGTTGAGTCCAAGATACTCCATACAGATATAGAAGACAGAGAAGGCAACATATCTACAAATTCTCATGTGGTAGCAAATCCCTGGATCTACTGATAAGGGACAGGAGACTGGGAACTGCAAATATAGAAAATAATCATTCCTATGTGACAGCAGAATGCTTGAGGAGGTAGTGTTCAGAGCAGGAAACTTACCAAGCCCAGGCCACTTGGAAAGGGTATGGAAGAGGCAAAGTGGGTATCAGAGCAATCCCAAAACAACAGGAGAACTGGCATCACAAGACAAAATAGTTGCAACCCTCCCCAGAGCAAGCTGGTAGGGCCACCTCTTCAACAGACACAAAGTGAGGAACAAGGGAAGCCAGGCCTACCCCAAATTCCAAAATGAGAGTATTCTGCAATCTTGTAGCAGTATGCCCTCTACCCCAGGAACAGAGAAGAAAAGCAACAGGTAATGGTGGGGATAAAAAACTAGAACAATGAACAAAAGGCCAAAAAAATTGCCAACCATAGAAAGTTAATTTAGTGACATGAAAGACCAAAATATAAACTCAGAAGAGGACAACAATATCAAAAAGGAAACATGATAAGACTCAAAGGGAAGTGGAAAAGGATGTCAGAAGCCAAAAGAACCCCTGGAGAAACTTGAAAAAAATTAAATACCAAATAATAAGAGAATTGGCAGAGGCTTGGGTGTTCTTCTTCCCCTTGCCTAAGCTTCTCAAAGGATCCCCATGCATTGGAGCAATGTGAACATAGACCCTGATAATTTCCATGAAATACTGAGGGATTGTCACAAGACATAGAGTTGAACATGCCCTCCAAAGGCCATACAACAGCACTGCAGAGCACCCTAGAATAACAATCTCCCTATTAATAAGGTTGGCCATGATGAAGCTTTTCACCCTCAGGTTCATAAAAAGAACTCTTAGGCTGACTGGCCAAACTGTAGGATTGGGGAAACTGTAAGATGACAGGGGTCAGTGACACTGAAGCCTCCCTAATCCCAGGTCTTTGGAGAAACACAGGCAGGCTTTACTAGAAGAAAGGGGCAGGAGCTTGTGGAGTACTCCTTCACCTTCCCCCTCGCTTTAAGCAGTTGGAAGTCAGTTAACAGCTTGGTAATGGTGAGTAATCTAGTTTGGTAACTTCTGGGCCAAGATGGTAAGTGGGGAAAGGATAAACTCCTTATAATGATATCTTTTGCTGTATTATTTTCCCACAGGATAGAATAGATGAAGTTTGATGTCTTAGAAGCAGCTCACTGGCTCAGAGGTTAGGATCAACTTCAGAGCCACTAGTAAAAGGAACTTGGCTAATGGAGGATGTGAGTATTTTCCCAAATTATCTGTATCCAGATACTGTTCTTAGATGATAAGGGTTTGATGATATCAGGGAATGGGAAGGGAGGAAATGGCTTAGGATTGATAGGTAAGGAAAAAAAACTACCTAAACAGCTAGGTCAAATAAGCAGCCCCTCCCCCTAAAGGCTGAAATGTATATTGAATGGCTGATCTCCTATGTAAGCCTCTAAATATTCTTCTTTCTAAACCTAGATAGCTAAACTAAGGTAGACTGTCAATTTGCTTGAAGGTCTAACAAAGTAAAACAGCTTTGGCAATCAGAGACTGAATAGCTCCAGCAGCTACACAGATTGCCCCTCAGCTCAGATCCAAGAGCAAAGAGTCAGCACCAGGATCAGGACCAGGACCCTGCAAGAAAGGTGACCTGCCTTTTTATACCAGTACTCCAACTGCCTTTAACTGACCCCTCTCTTAGAGTTCTGGGAGGCACTATGGAATTCTGTGCTGCAGCTTGAACCCCTCTCAGCAATATGGATCCAATAATAATCAATAGCCGGGGGAATTTCACTATTTTAAAAAATTTTGAACATTTCCCCATATTTACATGTTTCACGTTCTTTCCCTCTCCCCCAAGCCCTCCTAACCCCCCTTAGCTGATGCACAATTCCACTGGGTTTTACATTTATCATTGATTAAGACCTAATTCCATATTATTGATAGTTGGACTAGAGTTATAGTTTAGTGTCTAATTCCCCAGTAATATCCCCACCAGCCCATGAGTTGAAGCAATTGTTTTTCTTCTGTGTTTCTCCTCTGAGGGAATTTCACTAAAGAAATCAACTTTAGAGAATGTAAAATAAACCAAAAAGGCACTGAGGCACAAAAATAACCTGAAGAAAACAGTCTCCTAAAGAACAGAATGGATCAAATGAAAACAGAGGCAAAAAAAAAGTTAAAAAAGAAGAACTCAAAAACTCAAGGAAGGGAATAACTCCCTAAAAATTATAATTGGTCAATGGAAGCTAATAAAACCATAATGTATTAGGAAACAATTAGACAAAATTAAAAAGAGAAAAGAAAAGAAAATCTAAAATATTTCCCTGGAAAACTACCAATATAGAAAATAGATTCAGGAAAGATAATCTAAGAATCATTTGAATATCTGAAAGCCATTAAAAAATAGCATTAATGTCATATTACAAGAACTCATCAGAGAAAACTGTCCTGATATCCTTAAATAAGAGTGGAAAATAAAAATTGAAAAAATTCACTGATCACTTGCTGAAAGAGACCCCAAAATTAAATACCCCCAGCACTATTGTAGTCAAATTCCAGAAAACCTAGGCCAAGGAAAAAATACTATAAGCATCCAGAAGGAAACATTTTATAAAACAAGCAACCACTTTCCCTAGCAGGTTTTAAATTAAGGAGTCAGGAGTTTTGGAATTTGATATTCTGCAAAGCAAAGGGACCGAGGATTACAACCTAGAATAATATGCACAGAAAAACTGAGCATAATCCTCTAGGGGAAAAATGATGTTTAATACAAGAAAAGACTTTCAGACTTCTCCTGATCAAAAACATAAAGTTTAAAAGAAACATTGATGAGCAAATTTGACACACATGACAAGAATAAAAAGGTAAAGTGAAAATTTAAAGATTTTGACAAGATTGAATTGAATCCATTCATACCTGGTAAGGTGATAATAAATAATTAGGGTATCTATGATACTTGAAAAAGATAAGGTACTTAGTATGGAAGATACATAAAGTACCTAAGATAATTAAGCACATTATCACTATTAGAGCAATGAAAAGGAGTATACATATAAAGAAGGAAGGAAGGTAAATAAGATAGGCTAATATTAAAAAGAGAAAATAAAAAGAATGGGAAAGAGGAAAACATGGGAGAAAAATAAAAGGAGAGACAGAAGAAGGTAAATTACCTCTCCTTGAGGCAGATAAGTGGCAAATATAGAGGAGGAACCTTATTATCTTATTATGCACGAACCTTATTATCATTAGAAATAGCTCAAAGTGGGAATAACACCCACACTCTGTTGTCTATTGAAACCTATATACCCTATTAAGAAGTAGGACAGTAGGGAAGATTAGGGAGGTTGAGGGAATGATAAAAAGGAGAGGGAATTGGGGGATGAAATCACTGAGAAAAAAATCAGTGAACAAAGAAAGGCTAAAAGGAGAAAGAGAGAATAAACAGTGGGGGAATGACTTGGAACAAAACACACCATTAGTAATAATAACTATAACCTTTTTTTCCTCAGTAGTCCATGGAATCCTCACAAAAAATGAATGCATACATAATGGGACATAGAAACCTCTCATCCAAATATAGAAAATCAGAAATGTTAAACAAGGTCAAAGTGCTAAATTTATACTTATAAATCAATCAATCAAATCAAATCAATAAAATGGAATAAGAGGTTAATCAATTAGCAATTTATATTTAAAAAAATAAAAAAGAATGAAGATAAATTGCCCAAATAAACCCCAGATTGGAAATCCTGTTAATCATGGGATGAATTAATAAAATTGAATATAAGAAAACTGTTGAACTAGTAAATAATACATCTAATAAATAAGGAGTTTGTTTTATGAAAAATAAAGAGAAAAAATAGATAAACCATTGGTTAATGATTAAAAAAAAGAAAGATGAAAAACAAATTACCAGTGTCAAAAATGAAAAAAGGAGAAATTCCTAGGAATAAAGAAGAAATAAATGTAACTGGAAACTTATTTTGCTCAACCATACACTAACAAACTTGACAATTTGAGTGAAATAAATTAATACACACAAAAATACAAACTATATAGATTTAAAAAAATTTTTATTACATATGAATAACCACTACCACCATCACCACCAGAAAACACTTAAACAAATGAATGTGTATTTAAATAATTTCCAAAACCACAAACTCCACAATGTTTACAATTTGTTTAAGATATGTAAATTATATATCTGTGCTAATATAAATATCCTCTGCTTTTGAGATCACTTTGGATTTCTTTTACTTTAATACTATTTTCTCTTGATTTTGTAGCTTTTTATGTAATCATAGTATGTATTAAATTTTCTTTTCTTCTCTTTTCATCTCCACATATTTTATTATTTTCTTCATATTTTAAATATTTGACAAATCTAATAACATAATACAATCCAGTATATTCAGATATCACCATCTATTCAGTCATTTCTCAAAGTCATCACATTTGTCTTGTTTCCAGTTGTTTTTTCATTACAAACAAAGCTTACATAAATATTTTCATACAAATAGAACATTTTACTCTCTCAATAATTCCATTAGGGTCTAATCCTAGGAATACAACTCCTAGGTCAATGAGCATGAATAGCTTTACATCTCTTAATGCATATTCCATCTTATTTTTAAAAAGTCAGCTACTTTAGCAATGTAATTAGGCTTGTTTCTCCATCTTCTTCTTAATAGCATTTAATTTGGTCAGCTTAACTTTCTGGTTCTTAGTTAACACATGTTTAGAAAAATTGGTCCTTAAGCAATATATACAATTTATTGCCAGGATCATATGCTTTCCAAAATCAAATCTTTCCAGCTTGGCCATACCTAGTAGAACTTTTATTGCAATGCCACAACCTCTCAGCAATTCAGGATTGCCTCCTTATTCTGATAAGTTTTAAAGTAAGACTTTTGCAGAATATTTATACTCTCTAATCCAGTGATGGACAAACTTTTTAAAGAGGGGGCCAAAGGAAAGAAAATGCTCATCTGTCTATCTGTTTTCTAAGGCAACTCTTTTGAAGTTTCATTGTATTGTAACCTACTCATTGTATTTGTCAGATTAGGAATAATGTCACATGGCCTGATAAAACATTTGGAGGCCTCCCTCAATCTGGTCCTTCACTGCTTTAAACCATTGTTGTACCAGTAGAAACTACATTTGAATTATGCATATTCTTAGCCTTAGATCTGCTACTAACCTCATGCAATTATGTGTGGACTCTCCAATTATCTATTCTGTTTAATTTATGTAAAGCTCTATTCATGTTTAACTTCTTTCTTATTAATTTTTGGTTAGATTTATCTAGTTCTGATAGGGGAAAATTAAAGTTCCTATTATTATTTTATTATCTTTTTCCATCAGTATCTTATTATTTTTTACTTTAAAAATCAGGATGCTATACACTTGGTGCCAATAGGTCTATGTAAGGTAAAATACCTTATCCCTTGGCACCTCAATGGTGGATATTACAGAGTAACGTCATATATAATGGCCTGGTGTTTCCTGGCATTTCCTGGTTTCAGCATGCAATGTGGCCACAGTGGGAGAAGATAGTGGAGTTTAGAAAGCAAGTACAGGAAAGAGAAGGGCTCTTTTTACTTTTGTGCTTAAACAGAGACTGAATCCCTGGGCTGATGCTTGGAGAGCAGCAGCCAGTGTGGAGGCGGCCATGTTGTACTGAAATCTGGGACCAGATATCTCTCATCTCTATTTCTCTCTCTCTCTCTCTCTCTCTCTCTCTCTCTCTCTCTCTCTTTCTCTCTGTCTGTCTGTCTGTCTGTCTCTTTCTCTCTCTCTCTCCCTAACAGAAATATAATTACCTTGTTCATTCCATCCAGTTATATCCATTGTAATCCCAACACTGCCAGAAATTGTGACTACTACTCTTGCATTCTCTGAATCTGCAGAATCATTGTATATTCTGCTTTAGTCCCTCACCTTAATTCTATAGGGATTTCTCATTTTCAGTGTGTTTGTTAAAACACACATAACACACACACTGACAGTTCCTTATTCTCAATACTTTCTGTTATCTGTTTGTTTCCTATGTGTAAAATTATCCTGGTACAAAGTCATAATTACAGGCTGTATCTTTCCATATACTCCTCTCTCTTACTTTATTTCCACTGCATTCCTCTTCAGATGTCTTATTTCTTTTGAACAATGTCTCTTCAAATCATATTCCATCTCCAAATTCCTCCTTCTCCCTTCACTCTTCTACTTTCAAAATTGACCAATCTTTCCAAAAGGCACTCCCTTGTCCCTTCCCCCTTATCTTTTTGTTCTAATTGTATCCACCTTTCAAAAATATACCTTTCTTATCCCCAGTTTGACTCTAAAAATATCTCTCCTGTCTTTTCCCAAGAGTCCCTCACTATCCCTTCGCATTAACCACCCTGCCATTTGATATGTACAACCTCTACGTATTCTTCCCTTCCCTCCCTTTTCTTATCCCCTTGCCCTCCTTTCCCTTAACTCATCCTTCCTTCTCTTATTCCCTCAGTCCCCCATGAGAACTCTCAGTTTCTCCCTTCTTCCAATACATTTGTATTGTTTCTCTGTATATTAAGAAACCTTTTACCCTTCTAATTATGTATGTTCTCTTTTTATCTCAGATCTGATGAAAGTGGAGTTATTGTACTACCAGCCCTTGACCAGTTCCTCCCCTTCTCTGTGGCAGTTCTTTCACTCATTCTTCATCCCTATGAGATAGCCATTCCACACTATCTCCTCCTGGTCTACTACTCTACAATTTTAGCTCATTCTATTAATATCACCTTGCTTTCCAGCTTTCCACTCATACATGCCCCTTCAGAATATTCAGGCAATGATGCAATTCCCAGAGGCCATAGATGACATTTTCCCATACAGGAATCAAACAATTTGATCTTTTGGGTTGCTTATGATAAGTCTTTCATTACCTTTGTATGTTTCTTATAAATCATATATTCTGCTCAATTCTGGTTTTTACCTCAGGAATAGTTGGAACTTTTTTAGTTCATTAAATATGAATTTTTTGCCTTTTATCATTATTCTCATTCTTGCTGAATATGTTATTCTTGGTTGTAAACCAGAATCTTTTGCTCTACAAAATGCTGTTTTTCATGTCCTGCATTCTTTTAACGTTGTGGTTGATTTGTTATTATTATTCTCTTCTTTTATTCTAATGGTAGCTCCACAATATTTAATAGTTTTTCCTTGTTGCTTCTTATATTTTTTTTCCTTAATCTGGGAATAATGGAACTTTATCAATGATATTCTTTGCATTTTCATCTTTGGGTCTCTTTGAGTTGATGATCAGTGGAATCTTTCAATTTCTATTTTACCCTCTTATTCTAGAATTTCTCGGCAGTTTTCCTTGATGATTCCTTGAAGTATTTTATCAAAACTCTTTTAAAAAAGTCTTTATAGGGGTGTCTCATATTATTTATATTATTTCATTCTTTTATTTTATTATTTCTTTCTGTTTGTTTGTTTTAGGAAATCATTAACTTCCCCTTGTTCAATTCTAGTTTTTAACAAATAATTTTCTTCTGTGAGTATGGTTATCTCTTTTTCCAATTGGGTGATTTGTCATAATTTTGTTGTTTTTTCTTGCATTGCTCTTATTTTTTCTAAAATTTCCTCAGGTTAAGGTCTTTTTAAAGTTCTTTTAATGGTGCTTTTTCATGCTTTGAAGTTTGATCTGAGCTTTTGTTCCCATAATAGCTATCAATAGTTACTACAAAGGGAAGATGGCAGAGTGGGGGATGAAGCTTCCTTACCCTCATAATGGTCCTCACAAACAATGAAAATAACTCCACAGAATCAATGCTAAAAGTGGCAAAAAAGGACAGGAGCTGGAAGTGAAAGTGAACAGCCAGGAATAACTAAGGAGCATGGTTTCTGATTTCTCAGGCCTCAGACACACCACTATAGGCAGAACAAACAGAACAAAAAATGAAATTTATAAGGCATCCCCTTCAGGAAGAGATTCTGGGGAGCAGTTGTATCTGTCCCTGGCTCTGGAGTGTGCACTTATGAATGTGGTTGCTATGAGACTGGGGTCCCATCAGCTGTGGTCAGTCTAATGAAAGTGGTGTCCCTAGTTGCTGCCAGAAATGGAAGCAGACTGGCTACTTGCAGTTACAGTAGCAGAAATACATGCAGGTTCTTGTTGAAGCAGTTGAGGTTAATCACAAACTGGCCATACAAGATCTCAAATCATATTATAAATTAGTTATCATCAAAGAGTGGTGGATCAAAGGACTAGATTAGGTAACCAACACATGACAGTCAACATCCATAGCAACTTATGGTTTGATAAACCCAAAGATCCAAGCTTTTGGTAAAAGGACACATTTTTTGACAAAAATTTTTGGGAAAATTGGAAAGCAGTATGGCAGAGAATCTCAAACTTGATCTAGAAATGAAGGGTGGCACCATAAACAAATAAGGGGAGCATAGAAAGTTTACCTGTCAGACATTAACCAGGAAAGAATTTATGAGCAAATAAGACAGAGGAAATCACAAAAATAAAATAGGAAATTTTTAATATATTCAGTTATGAAAGATTTGTAAAAATAAAACCTGTGAAACCAAGATTTGAAGAGAAACAAAAAAATATTGGGGAAATACAGGCAATGTCCCTGACAAAAGAGTTGTTTCTCAAATATAGAGAACTGAGTCAAATTTATAATAATAGATAGTATTTCTCAATTAAAAAATGGTAAATTAATTAATATCAAAAGATATGAATACGTAGTTTTCAGAAGAAGAAATTAAAACTATCCATGGTTATATAAAGAGACTTAAATTACTTTTGTTTAGAGGAACAACAACAACAACAAAACCCCAACAACTTTGTGATACCACCTCACAACTTCCAGATTGGCTAACATGGCCAATAAAGGAAAATGATAAAAATTGGAGGAGGTTTGGGAAAATTGGGACACTAATACACTACTGGTGCAAGTATGAACTGATACAACCATTCTGGAGTGCAATATGGAACCAGGATTAAAGGGCCAAAAAACTATGCATATTCTTTGACCCCGCAATACATTACTGGGTCTGCCTCCTCAAGAGATCTGAGATAAGGGAAAAAGAACTTACCTGTACCAAATATTTTTAGCAGCATTTTTTGAAGCAGCAAAGAAATCGAATCTGAGGGGTTTACCATCACTTGGGGAATGGATAACAAGTTGTGGTTTATGCTTGTAATAGAGTACAATTGCACCATAAAAAATGATGAATAGGATGAGTTCAGAAAAATCTAGAAAGACATATGAATTAATGCAAAATAAAGTGAACAGAACCAGTAGAACAATGTCTGCAGTAATAGAAATATTCTACATTGTTCTACTGGCTTTGCTCACTTGATATCCAAGAATAAAGGGTAAAATAGAAATTGAAAGAATCAATCAATCATCTTCTGGATGAGATGCCAAAATATTAATCATTAAGAATACAAAGCCAAATCCAAAATCTCACATATCCAAGAAAATAAATGCAAGCATCCAGAAAGAAATAATTCAAATATCAAGCAGTAATAAAATATTTAAGAACTTTTAAAACATTAAAAAATCATAGAGATCAGACTGCAATATTCTGAAAGGAAAAGGAATGAGAATTACCATAAAAAACAAATATAATGGTTCAGGAGGAAAAATATGGATACTTAACAAAAGAGGGGACATTTTAAGCATCCTGGAAGGGAAAAAAACAGAACTAAATAGAAAATTAAACTTTGAAATACAAGACTCAAGAGAAATAAAAAGAAAACATGAAGGAGATATAAGGAACTAAAGTTAAACTCTTTACCTTTGTATATCGTGTATATATATCTTATTAGAATTTTATCATTATTATTTTGTGAATTAGAATGATTCTACAGAAAAGGAGAACTGGGGCATGAGCTAATTATGTTGGAATGACATCAAAAGTAATAAAATTAATGGTTGAAAAAAGTGGGATCCACAGGTAAAAGGGGGAAGGGAGAGGTAAAATATTATCTCACATAATAGAGTTATGAAAGAAAATATTTTATTATTAATACATATGTACACATACACACATGTGTGTATCAAATGACATGTCTTCCAAACTCTTAAAGGAAAAGTTGTATCAGTTACAGGGAGAAACATGTAATAAAACCATACTAGTTGGGGACTTCAACTTTCCTCTCTCTGGACTATGTAAATATAACCATACATATAGTAATACAGTAAAAAAAGAAATAAAATAACAAATAGTTAAGATTTTAGGAAAGCTATATATAATAAGTCTTTTGAGAAAACTGAATGGGAAGTATATGAATATACCTTTTACTCATTCATAGAAGACACTACACAAAAATTGATTATGTATTAGTTCTCTCAAGTCAAACAACATATCAATCTGATAAAAATAATGTAAAATGAGATAGGAGGATGCAAAATAAAATAGGGACACTAATACAGTGTTGGTTAAAGTAAATTCATTTGAACCATTTTGAAGAGCAATGTGTTACAAAATATTATAAAACTCTGTATGCCCTTTGATTTATGAACACCACTATACTATTACCTTTGTTTCTTAAAATGCTCAGAGAAAAAGATAAAGCACCTCTATGTTCTAAAATATTTATATTAGCTTTATTTGTAGAGACAAAAAACTGGGAATTGAAAGGATGCCCAGTGATTGGAGAGTGGCTATAGAAGGTATGACATATGATTGGGATAGAACATTACTGAACCATAAGAAATGACAAGCAAGATAATTTTTAAAAATACATAGAAAGACCTTTAAAATTATGAGGAGTAAAATGAGAAGAATGAAGGGAATACTATGTACAGCAATAGAATATTGTTTGATGAATAACCAGAGACAGTATTGATAAATTGAAATGAGAAACAGTTTTATACATACATAGAGTATGTATGTATCTATTTATCTTCATGCCTTTCCTAGTGCAGGGAGGGGAAGGAGGGAGAGAGATATTGGAGAATTTTAACATTCAAGTAAAGGAATTTTAAAAAACATAACAAGTTTCATGAAATATAATAGAAAAATAGATGACAATTAATCATAAACTAAAGGATCTAATCCTAAATAATTAGCGGGACAAAGAAAACATCATATAACTAATAAATATTTAATTTTAGAGAATTAAAATATTGAGAGAGCATGCCAAAATTTATGGAATGGAATCAAAGACTCCTTAGGAGAAAACTAGGATTCTGAACACTTAAATAAATAGTAGACCAAGTAATTGACCACACAACTAATAAAATTAGGGAAAAAACCTCAAATTCAATACCCATTTGGAATTTCTGAAAATCAAAGGACAGATTAATAAAAGTGAATGTAAGAAAACCATTGAACTAATAAATAAAAGTAGGAGCTTTTTATGAAAAATAATATAATAGATGATCTATCTGATAATTTATTTCAAATAAATATCAGTATAAAAATGTAAAGTATAAATTCACAACTAATGAAGAAAATAAGTTAATTATTATGAACTCTTTTGTCAAACCAGATGTCATTAAATTTGACAAACTAGGTGGATCAGATAAACACTATATACATATATAGTTTTGATTAATGGAAGAATAAAGAAAATGCTTAAATAAAATAAATTACTAAAAAGTAATTTAACACAATTAAGGTCATAAATGAGTTCCCTAAGACATAATCTTTATGACTGAATATATTCATTAGGGAGTTCTATCAAACATTAAAAAACAACCAATTCCAATATTCTATAAATTATTTGGAAAACTAAATGAAGGAGTTTTAACAAATTCTTTGTATGACACAAATATGGTGCTGATGCCTAATCCAGAAAGGGGGGAGGGACAGACAGAGAGAGAAAGAGAGACAGAGAGAGAAAAAGAGATAGGAGAGAGACAGAGACAGAGACAAGAGAGACAGACAGACAGACAGAGACAGATAGAATGAAAACTCTATAGCAATTTTCCTACTGAATGTTGACCTAAAAATCTCAAGTATACTACTAGTGAGGAAATTAAAACAATATATCACAAAGATGTTGCTTTAAGATTAGGTGAGATTTATTCCAGGTATTTAGGAATGGTTCAAATGAACTGAAACATAATTAATGATCAAAATAATTGTCCATATCAAGCAACCAAAATCATATGATTATCTCAAAAGAGGCAGAAAAATCATATGTAGAATGGACACTCATTCTGGTTAACTGCACAAAAAGGCATCAGAGTAAATAAAGCTTCCCATAAAATCACAAATATCTATATAAAACCACCAGCAAAAATTATCTGCAATTGGGGATATATTAGAAACCTTTCTAAAAAGATCAGTGGTGAAACAGAAATGCTTGATTCTATGAAAAGGCTATTGCAAAAATAGAAGTAAAAATAATATGAAGGAATTAGAATAGGCAATGAAGAGATAAAGCTATCTCTCTTTGCCAGTGCTATAATGGTATATTTAGAGAATCCTCCAGTATCATCAGCCACAAAAATCACTTAAAATAATTTACTCTAGCAATGTTACAAATATAAAATAAACTCAGATAAATCATCAACATTTCTATATATTACTAACAAAATCAAGCAGGTTGAGATAGAAAGAGAAACTCATTAAAATAACTGCAGACATCATAAAGTGTTTTGGAGTCTTCCTGTCAAAACAAACCCAGCCACTAATTCAATTGCAAAATACATTTCATCAAGTAAAGTCAGATATAAATAATTGGAGAAAAGTTAATTGGTCATGGATAGGCTGAGTCAATATATGACAATTCTGTCTAAATTATATTACTTATTCAAGTCAAAATAACAAAATATTATTTTATAGAGATATAAATAAAGAGATTTATTTGAAAGAATGAAAGGTCTAGAACACATTAACAATATGCAAAGGAAGATGGCTTAGCAATATCAGATCTCAAGCTATATCACAAAGCAGTAATCATCAAAATAATTTGCAAAGAAATAGAGGGAAAAAGCAGAATAGATTAGATAATAAGTAATAAACAACTCTAAATAATATAATTTTTAATAAACTCAAAGATTTTAGTTTTGGTTTAAAATCTCACTATTAGATGAAAATTTTCTGAGAAAACTGGACAGCAGCTTGTCAGAAACTAGTATAGAACAGCATTTCACACTAAATATCAAGATAAAGTCAAAATTGATGAAGGACAGACATAAAGGGTGGTATCAAAGGAAAATTAGGCAATCATGGATACTTTACCTATCACATATTTAGAAGAGGGGAGAATTTCTGTCCAAACAGTAAACAGAATTATGGGATGTAAAAATTGATCATTGTGATTACATTAAATTAACAAATCGTACACACACAAAACCAATGGAGCTAAAGTTAAAGGGAAAATAAAAAAATCTGAATAGGGGGAGGTGGGATTATTGCAATTTTCTCTGATAAAGGTTTTACCTCTCAAATGCATACAGAACTAAGTCAATTATGAGTTACTTCCTAATTGGCAAAAGATGGAATGGTCTGAAAAGGCATTCAGAAATAGAAATCAAAGTTAGCTATAGTCATATTAAAATGCTCTAAAACACTATTGATTAGAGAAATGAAAATTAAAATACTTTTGAGGTACCTCCCTATATTTATCAATTTGATTAATATGACAGAAAAGATAAATGACATACATTAGAGGAGGTGTGGAAAATTTGGGACACTAATGAATTTTTGTTCAAGTTGTGAACTGATATAATCATTCTGGAGAGTAATTTGGAAACATAAGTAAAACAATATCAAACTGTTTACATACTTTTACTGATCAATATTCCTACTAGGTCTGTATCCCAAAGATATTTTTGTAAAAGAAGCTATATGTTCAAAATTATTTATAACAGCACCATTTGTGGTGATAAAGATTTGGAAACAATTGAGGAATGGATGATAAAGTTGTGGTTTTATGATTTTAGTGGGATGCAATTGTGCTATTAAAAATGATGAGCAGAATGGTTTCTGAAAAACCTGAGAAGACTTATATGAATTCATATAAAATGAAGTGAACAGAACCGGAAAAACATTGTACTCAGTGTTAGCAATACTGTAAAATGATCAACTGTGAATGTTTTAGCTATTCTCAGCAATACAAGGATGCAAGACAGTTCTGACGTGCCTATGGTAAAAATGTCATCTGCCCCAAGAGAAATAAATGAGAAAATCTGACAGCAAATAAAAGCATACTTAATTTTTTTCTTTTTTTGTTTGTGTTTTCTCTTACAATATGGATTATGTGGAAATATATTTTGCATGACTGCACATGCATAATTTATATCAAAGGATTTCCCTTCTTAAGAAGGAAGGAGGACAGAGAATTAGGAACTCATTTCTTTAAATGAGTATGTTGTTATTATATGTAATAAAAAATGAAGATTTTCACTTTAAAAAAAATAATGTATACTAATGTATGTATACTCCCATCCAGTAAATTTTAGTTTTCATTAGTTGGCATATACTTGTATGTGTATATTCTGTTTTAGTAAAAAAAAAAAAGTAATCCTTCTCAAAGACAGAGAATGCTTCATGTCTAACTTTGTGCTCTTAGTGGCCAACACATAGTTCAGATTTCATACATGATTGTATATTGTTACTCTTAATGTATTTCTATATCCATTCTGCTAGTATCATTTTCTATAAAAAGCCATACATTCTAAATGAATCTAATTTTAATTTGATCCATTATTTCAGATGACAATTTCCAATTTCCAAGAAAACTGATTTGAGATTATATATGATCAGAACTAGTTACAAATGCCATCTTGAATCTATTGATTGTTCTAAATCAATGACTTACCTCTTACTCTCAATTCAGCATTAGTATAAATGGTCTGATATTTGTTTTCCGCAACACATTGGTAAAAACCCGAGTCTGACAAATTCAGTACAGTTATCATGAGTGATCCATTTTCTATTTGAATTCTATCCTAATAAAAGAACAAAGATACAAAGATATTATTATATTAACCCCTCATAAAAAGTATCACAATTTTTATGGCTAACTAATGTCTTTCAAACAATAATTCTCTATTAACTCTTTCTTAAGAATATTTAGAGCATATAATTATTCAAAGACAGAATCTAACCTTAAATTTATAGAACTGGCAAAAAAGATGCCTCGGTTTATGAAAGTAGGAAAAATCTGAGTTGGGATTTGAACTGAGACACTCTCATTTCAAATACTTGGCTCTTTCCATTCTAGTAGACACTATGATTACCCAAAGTCATTGTTTTCATGATCTTTGAAAATTGATAATCAATCTCAATTTAATGAATATGATAACTGTTAAACAGAATACTGAAATAAGCAGGATAGTACATTTCCTAACCATGCCATAAAAGTGAATATTTACAAGTAAGCATTAAACATGAATTCTAAATTTAAGACAACTATAATTTTGTCTGTAATTAGACTTCAAGGTGACTTGAATTTGATGTCCTTCCTTTGGAGGCAAAGTAGAATTTTACTGTGCCCTTTCTTTCTGCCACCTACAGTAAATTGTCCTTAAATACTGAGCATTTCTTCTGAGCATTAAAATAATATACTCTAAGTCTCAAATACATCTCATGAAATAGTTTGATCATGCAAATATAACTTAAAAAATAAATAGTTCAAGCTAACTATTACCATTCCATTGAAATAATAAAACTAATCTGCAAAAAAAAAAAAACAAAACAGAGAGAACATTGTGTGAAAATGGATACATGGGGGAAATTCCACTAAAACAGAAATGAACTGTATCTCCAAATGCAGGTCTAAAACAACAGAGGATTTTTTTTTGCAGTTCCTACAGAGAAAGCATATGCAGTGTTAAGTAGAAAATTGAAGCAATTATTTGGTTAATTTAAAGGGGAAAACTGTGACTACAGAATAAAGGACAGAGAGAAATTAAGGATTTAGAATCAGAGAATTAGTGTGACCTTCAGCAAAATAGCTCCACTTTCTGTGTCTCTAGTTAGCCAGCTATAAAATTAGGAAGTTGAATTGAATGACCTCTAATCTTCTACCCATTCTAAAATGTATAGCTTATGAATTCTGGGGGCAAACATATTTTCCATTTGTATATGTAAATTTAAAGTTCAGGTGAAAGGTGTTTTTTTTTTATTTTAATCATCAGCATATTTGTCTCAGTGTTTCACTTTTTCCTTGGCCTTTGTACAACAGGAAAGAAACAAAAATATTCATCTATCTAATTAAAAAATCAACCTAACAAAGATTCAGTGAAATAGAATGAACAATACAATACCAATGTATATAAAAACTTGCTTACCTCTGGCACAATTGGTTCACCATTTTTTAACCAAGTATAAGAAGGAGTTGGGTTTCCACTAGCTTTACACTCCCAAAGTAAAGGATCATATAGAGGCAGATCTGTATTTTGTATTTTTTTATCCCATTCTGGAAGTGCTGCTCAAGAAAGAACATTTATTTTAAAAAATTGGAAAGTTTTCCAAGTCAATTCATGAAAATAAAAGGACTAAAAGAAACCAACAAATAAAACTTGGCAGAAGCTAGCATAAAATTTACAGGAATCTCTTATTCTACATTTCCATTCCTATTGCTCTTGTTAACAGTTGCTTGTGTTACAATAAATCTTTATTTCCTTACAATAGTAAGATATTGTTCAGGAGGTGATGGAAGGAATCATTTCAGATGAGAAAGTAAGGAAAAGAAAACTGGCTGGAGATGTATTAAAATGTTATTCTAAAATATAGGGAGATTGTGATTCTGGGACAGAAGTTCTCCTAAATTAGGAGTTCTTAATGTGTGTGTGTGTGTGTGTGTGTGTGTGAGTGAGTGAGTGTGTGACCCCTTTTACAGATAAGTGATTGGCAAGGATGATTTCAGAAAAACCTGGAAAGACTTGTATGAACTGATACATAGTGAAGTAAGCAAAACTGGGGGGGAGGCACTGTAGATAGCAACATCAATATTGTATTATGATTAACTGTGCATTACTAATTTACTGTAAGCAAGGCAAAGATACAAGAAAACTCTAAAGGACTCATGAAGAAAAATGCCATCTATCTATTTCCATAACATAAACTAATGGAGTCTGAATGCAGATGGAAGGATAACATTTTTCACACCATTTCTTTCTTAGGTTTTTCTTTATTTGCTTGATATGTATCTTCTTTCACAACATGATGACTATGGAAATATGTCTTGCATGGTAGCACATATGAAATCTAATTAATATTGTTTAACTCCTTGGAAAGATGAAGAGGAAAAATTTGGGCCACAAAATGTCAGAAAATAAGTGTTAAAATGATTTGTGTAGACAACTGGAAAAGAATATAATAAAGTCTTTGGGAAAATATAGCATGTAGGCTTTTTGTGAACTTTTGTGGACTTAATGGCTATAATTAAATTTTTAAGAACAACCAAGTATAAAGAGGAATTGGTCTTCTCACCTTGAAGTACCATGGAGTCTAAAGTGCATGAGTGTAATGAAAGATTAGAAAATAAGCCCAAGCAAAAAAAAAAAAGAAAATAAGCCCAAGCTGTTTGAATATGTGCATATTTGCTTAGGTGATATCATATCTATATAGAATTGGAATAGACACAAACATTTTTTTTCACAATTTCTGATCTTTTGGCCATGCTATAAAGAATTTTTTTGACTGCCTGGTTATCTGGAAAGCAAATTACTGAGAAGCTTGGTAATTGAGTCTCTTCTGGAGTTTGCAACCAGACAAGCAACTTTGGAGGTCCTGAAGAATGAAAATCAGTCTTAGAAACTCAGTCAAAGAACATCTGAGACCTGGACTCATCTAACAATTATGACACATTATGAAGCGAACTTTATAGTACCAATGCTTTGTAGAAACTATATCTTCTGAGGAGTTAGAATAGGGGTTGAGCCCAGTGTTTTTGTTGGGAACTGTATTTTATAACAAAATTCTTGCTACATTTTTGAAGTAAATGTCCCTTGGTAAAAGCTAATTGCTGTTAATTGGTTAGATAGAAATGATACATATGTCAGAAGAAACTAATATTGGGGACAGTTTTTTTGGAAAAGAGGCTTAATCAGATATCAGTGAAAAATGATGTCAAGTATTCAGGGATACTCCTATAATCACAATGGGAAGGTGTAGCCAGAATGTCTCTGAGAGAAAAGGACAGAATACTAATTAATAATTAAAACTGTGATGCCTAAAATATAAGTTCAAATGTAAGATGCATCAGATCACAAAGAATAGACAATTCCAAGAGAAAAAAGATTTTATTGAAAAGAGTTTTAACTTGAAAACAAGATCTGGATTCAACTTAGAACATATATCAAACATCACTATGGGTATATAAAATATATACCAACAATATATTATATTGAGTTTATGTCTTGTCAATGTGGAATTATGACTAATTCCATTATGAAATGTGAAGAAACAAAAATTATTTAGTTCATGAAAGAAATTTCAAATATGTAAGGTGAAAAAAATCATTTTTCCAGGGTATTTCTATAGCTTTAATAACTTTATCTACATTAAGTAATCACTAAACATCAATCAATATATAGATCCATCTAAATACAGAGAGAAATACACATATAATGATTGCTGCTGCTAAAAAATATATGCGAACATATGAATAAATTGAAAACACCTGAATAAAATGCACACGAATGAATTCATACAGAATACACATGGGTATAATTTCATACAATATATAATACATATAATTTGCACGTGATATATATATGTATATTGCATATTTACATATGTACATGTATAAAGAGGACATAGATTAATTTACTTTTGACCATCTAGAGGTGTGTAATTATAAAAAGTCTTAGGATCTATTACTGAATTTTTTTTCTTTTTTATTTGTTTGGGAGTCTTTGTCACTGAATCTGAGGATATAGTTCCAACTTTAATTTCTGATGCTTACAAACTTTCCTTGGTTAACCTCCATGAGACTTAGTTTTCTCAAATAGAAAACAAGGCATTCAGTCTTGAAGGTTTCTTAGGTTTCTTCTCTGTCTATATCAGCACTGGTGAAGTATTGACATGTGTGCCAGGCTGGTGAGGGTGAGGGAGGGGAGCTGCTCCATTCCCCCTCTTCCCAGCTCCTGAGTATATTTTTTTGCATTCTCAGTCCCTCTGTCCAGCCACCCAAAGCAAGCACTTCCTCCCTCCACACTCTGGGGTAATGCAGTGGGGGAGAGGGATCACAGGTAACTTGAAGTTTCAGTTTAAGCATGCAAACTTGAAAACTTTCACCAACTAGATGCCCTAGATGCTACTTGTAATGAGGCATAAGGATTCACCTATTACCCACTGTGCTCCAACAGAAATAATAGTTTTAAAAAATGGCAGCAATAGATCAAGGGAATATTGAGAGATTTTCTCTTATTAGGAGGATCAACTCTCTTTTCTTCAGCCATCATAGAAATCTAATCACCTGGCTAAAGGCATTCTAATGTGGGATTCTTAACGTGGTTTTCATTAACTAGTTTTGTGAAATATGTTTTATTTATTTTGGGGAGGATTTTGATAATTTCCATTTTTTTCCTTTTCATTGAACTAGAATCTACCTCTCAATATCATCTAATAATTTTTTTCGTGTTTTTCACTAAAAGGTCAAGTACAGGAATACTATCCCTCTTTCTTTTAGCATCATGTTAAATTCTTGAAGATAGCTATTATTTACCTAATTTATTTTCTTTTCCAAAAAAATTTCCCCGATTTCTGTAATCAATAACTGTGAGGTGATTTTTTTAACAAAATATCTTAGATCTCTTTATAATATTGACCACACTGTGGAAGTAACAATCTGGTAGTTAGGCACTGTTCTTATTCAAATGTGACACTCTGAACTGATTACAATACTCCAGATGGAATCTAACCACCTAACCACAATTTCAAGCCTGTAATGGAAAGTATGTCTAATATAAATATATATTAATATATGTATAGACATACATATATTTATATATCTAACATTTATGTTTTTAATCTGTTTTACTAACCATCTCAAAACATTGATTGAAATTGCCCTCATATTCAAATAAGGTCTATTAATAATTTTTTTAGTAAACTACCGTCTAGTCGTATTTCCTCATCTCAGCATTGTTCCAGGCTTTTGAAGGCAGAAATTGCTCCATCTTTGTATATAAATTCAATTCATGGAATATAATAGTTGTTTAAGTTCTGAATATAATTGGAGTATTCTTGTATTTAATATTGTTAAAAGGATTTTTCTTGAAGGGTTTGTAGAACTGATAACTCAGAGTTCTGATTGCAGTGTGGATGCATTAGTAGGACCTGAAAACTTCCTTTCCAAGGTACGGACCTTGATAATAATCATGAAAGAAGGCAGAACTGAACACTATAACATTACAAATTATGTTTTAGAATTCACAATACTAAGTTTTATGATTCTTTCTGTACTCACACAGGAATATAAGTACACATATTTGTAATTATACATATATTATTCTATTTTCTGCTGGTATTAAGCATTACAATATTTATAGTATATGTAGGATGTAGACAATCAAAATATTGTGAATCTTATTTGCTCATTTTTAAGGTGTACATAGCACTTGAAACTGAGGAGAAAATCATATTGACATGCACCAATTGAAGTAAAAAAAAAAAAAGGAAATTATTTGTATAATTCAGACCAAAACACTTTTTGCCTGAAAAAGCCAGATAATGGGATATGCAAATTTTCCTTTAAACTATCCAGATAATTGTCTCAATATTCCACCTTTTAAGGGAGGGAGGGCACTTAAAGATAAGAGATCAATATGTGATACAAGAAGAGGGAAAACCATTCTATTTTGGTCAATGATCTTTTGGGATTTCTAGACAGCTAATTTAGTAAGGACGGAGCATTACTTCAATTAGATTATACACTCCAACCTTTACTGACTAGTGCTACATCCTGAGATCTGTTTATTTTGGCTTTGTAATAGCTCTGTAGCTTTGTTCCTTTGGCTAAAACCTTCAAATTGGTTGTGGATGAGTACAGTGGAAAATATTCCTTTGAATCCTCTCCAAAACCTTTAATATCCTGTTTTATTTTTGTTCTTTTTTCAAACATTTATTAATATTCATTTTTAACATGGTTACATGATTCATGCTCCTCCTTTCCCCTTCAACCCCCCGCACTCCCCCCACCCATGACTGTTGCACATTTCCACTAGTTTTGTCGTGTGTCCTTGATCAAGACCAATTTCCAAATTTTGGTAGTTGCATTGGTGTGGTAGTTTCGAGTCCACACCCTCAATCATGTCCACCCCGACCCATGCGTTCAAGCAGTTGTTTTTCTTATATGTTTCCTCTCCTGCAGTCCTTCCTCTGAATGTGGGTAGCGTTTTTACCATAAATCCCTCAGAATTGTCCTGGGTCACTGTATTGCTGCTGGTACAGAGGTCCATTACATTTGATTTTACCACAGTATATCAGTCTCTGTGTACAATGTTCTTCTGGCTCTGCTCCTTTCGCTCTGCATCTGTTCCTGGAGGTCTCTCCAGTTCGTCTGGAACTCCTCCAGTTTATTATTCCTTTTAGCACAATAGTATTCCATCACCTGCATATACCACAGTTTGTTCAGCCATTCCCCAATTGAAGGACATACCCTCCTTTTCCGATTTGTTGCCACCACAAAAAGCGCAGCTATAAATATTTCCGTACAAGTCTGTTTATCTATGATCTCTTTGGGGTACAAACCCAGCAATGGTATGGCTGGATCAAAGGGCAGGCATTCTTTTATAGCCCTTTCAGCATGCTACAAAAACTCCCAGTTGGGTCCCTACAATTTCATTTAACAAAGAATGCTCTAGTAAAGAAGTCTCTTCTATTACAATTGCAGCATCTATTGAAAAGAAACAATTCCTTCTCAGTTCCCATTCCTAATACTATGGGGAAATAATGAAGGTGAGAAATCACATTCTCTATATAAAATACAACCCCTCAACTTATGCTAAAATAGAACTTGTAAAAGAAATGGAAAATAATAATATCCAAAGGATGTTGACTTAATTCATTGATATAAGGTGATTTTTACTCTTTAGACATCTATCATTATTGGAAAAAAGTTTTATCACTGACTACAAACACATCAAATATATGTGTTGTTTGTACAGAAATCCAACAAAACAGAAGCTCTCTAGTGCAAGAAAGTTTAGGACTGTTCAGACAAAGACATTTTAGCAACAATTTAAAAATATTTACATTGCTTATATAAAGAGAGGATAAAATAGCAAAATATATCTATGTCCTTTATTAGTGAAAAATGAGTAATCATTGATATTTTATTGGTTGAAATATTAGTGAGATATTGAGGAATGCAATTCATTATTTCAATATGCTCATGAAAAATTACACACTTTTTAAGACTCACCAATTACATAGCATATAAAATATAATTGCATTACACCAAAAATCATCAATGCTGAGAGTATAAGTCTGGCAAAAGGGTTTGTGAAAGTGAGCAAAGGAAAGGAACATTAAGATGACAAAGTGGTAAAAGTACTCCAAAAATTGTTGTCAAATATAAAAATATAAAAAAAGATGAATGAATTTCTGATATAAATCAAAATGTTAGTATTGAGGAAGATTATATAGTTGTAATGGAGTTCTTCAACTTAAACCTCTTCTAGATCAAAACCAGAGGGCATGATCAATTCTTGATTTTATTTATTTCACAAAGTAAGACAAATATTTTTAGAAGTACACTTCTTTTAGTAAAGGACTGGAGTGAAAGTGTTTACCTGTAGATTGATGAATTAATGAAAAAAAATCATGGTATATAAATGTAATGGAATAAAATTTTACTACAAGTAAGGAAAAATACAAATACTTCATACACTTAGGATAATTTCCATAAAGTTATTTCCAGCAAAATATATACAAGTGGGAGAGTAATTTAAATTATGGTCAAAATACTTTAAAAGAAATAGTTTTTAAAAGTTTTAGATCTCTGTTATGTGCAGAGATCAATTATGATGTCAAAAGACTGAGATTATACAATATCACCCACTATTTGTTAGAGAAGTAATAGCCTATAAATGTGGAGAGAGAACATTGTTAAATATGAGTAATGTGTATTTTAATTTTACTTAAGTGTATTTATTCCAGGGAGGATTCAACCAACTTAAAAAAAAAAACCACAATTTTGCAGATGTGTTAAACAATTGGGGTAAAGGATAGAGGCTATTGGGAAGTGTTAAAATATTTTAAATGCATATGAATATGTATTTAATTACATATATGTATTATTTAAATAAAATGGAAAACAATTGTTCTATCTGAATTGAATTCTGAAAATATAGAAAAAACTGGGTTATAAAGTAGAGATGAAAGAAAAACAGAAGATAAGTGATAAAACTATCAGATTTTGTGAGAGATAAGGGCATGACAACTAGGCATAATCTGACATATCCCTGTTTTAAAAATCTTATGGGAATGTATTTGAATAAAAGGGGCTTTGTTTGTGGAACCAATGACAGGATAGAAAAAACAATCAATTAAGCTTTCTCAATATTTCCCACTAAAGGACTTTAAACTAATGTCTAAAATCAAGTTCCAGAGTGATAGAGACAAAAAAGTCAGAATTAAAAAAAAAAAACAAAACCAACAGTCAGAACAAAACATTCTTCCAGCTCAAGAAAACTTAAGTGGTTGGAAAAGAGAAATCTGTGTTATGGAGATGAAGGTAGGTCCAGACCAATGTGGCTGAAACAACAGTGGTGGAACTAGGTGGTGGTGACAGAACCAATAGCACCTTCTGTAGCTTTCAAACAAGAAATGATAAGTGGATCAGACAACTGGCATGAAAAGATTATAAAAGAAATGTGTGTTACCATTCCATGTAGGACCAGATGCTATTTGGCAAAGCCATTGACTATACTCTATATTGTGCCATTGTTCAAAGTAGGGCGTGAGCATATTTGGGTAAGAGGTACTGGCAGCACTGAGGATCAATATTGGTTTTCATTACAAGGGATCAGGATCCCTAATGAACAGTATCACTAACTGTACCATGGTTTCAGGGATCCAAGAGAATGTATCACTTCCAATCCCATGGAATCAAGACACTTGAAGAATTGTTCCCCTAAGGAATTGTTTCTGGTAACAAGGAGACAGGGATCCTAAGAAACAGTATTATTTTCAGTCCCAAGGGATTAAGGTCCCTGCCTAGGTAAGGAAAAGAATTTGATCAAGAAATCAATGACTATATCTCTTCACAGATCTCACAACCATGGAAATACCAAAAAATTTGAACTCCCCAGAATTAGTTCTGAAAACAGGAGTGCAAAAAGATTGAAGTTTGAGGACGTGCCCTTCCTCCTTTTAGGTCATCACCAGAACATAACTTTATCATAAAGATGATAATTAAGAAATAAAGTAGTAAGTGGGCAAACAGAATCAAAGAACCTGATTTTAAAACTTACAATGGTGACAGGAGAAATCTAGACTCAATCTCAGGAGATAATGAAGTCAAAATAGCTAAAAGCAAAACCTCAAAGTAAAAAATATGAATTGAACTCAAGAACAAAAAGAATTCCTAGATGAGATAATAAAAAATTATTTTCAAAATCAAATAAAAATGGTAGAGGAAAAATTAGATAAATAAATGAGAGCAAAGGAATACAAACATAAAAAGACCATAACAGCTTGGTAAAATAAGAACAAAAATTCATAAAGTAAAAACTTTCTTATAATAGAATTTCTGGGGGCAGCTGGGTAGCTCAGTGTATTTAGAGTCAGGCCTAGAGATGGTAGGCTCTAGGGTCAATTTTTACCTGAGACACTTCCTAGCTATATGACCCTGGGCAAGTCACTTACCCACCATTGCCTAGTCCTTCACTATTCTACCTCTGAACCAATATATAGTATTGATTGTAAGGTGGAAGGTAAGGGTTTAAAAAACAAAACAAAACAGATTGCTGGGAAAACTTGAAAAGAATATGGTAGAAGTCAGGAACAGACATATATCCAAACAAGGTATAAAGAATATTATGAGATACGAAATTTGACTACATTGAATTAAAATGTTTTTGTACAAACAAAATCAATGCAACTGAAATTAGAAGGCAAGTAACGAACAGGGAAAACATTTATATTAAATGCCTATTAATTAATTAATAATTAAGATAAATTAATTAATATTAAATTAAATTAAGTATTAAAGACAAAGACCTCATTTCTCAAAAATACAATGAATTGAGTCAAATTTATGTGAGTTTATAAGACTGAAAAGCATTCTCCAATTGACAAATGAAAAATTATTGAATATTATCAATACATGATAATTCAGAAAATTAGATGATTAAGAATTTGCCTCAATTGACAAATAGTCAAACAATATGAACAGATAAATCTGAAGAAGAAATTAAAACTATATTTACTCATATGAATAAATGCTCTAATAGATACTATTAATTAAAGAAATGCAAAATAAAACAACACTAGTATTTCTATCGCATGCATATCAGACTGACTAATATATCAAAAAAGAAAAAAATAAATCTTGGAGAGTGTGTGGAAAAATTGAGACATTGATAAACTGTTGGTCGAACTATATACAGTGGTACTTTGACAAACGAGTTTAATTCATACCCTGGCTCAGCTCAGAACTCATTTTGCTCATGTGTCAAATCAAATTTCCCCATTTATACTAATGGAAATGCAATTAATCCTATTTGGTCCCCCAAAACATACACAGTTTTTGTTTTATGTATATGTTTTTAAATATGAAGATGTACTTTATAATAATGAATAAATATATTTACAGATAATAAGAGAGAATGTAAAGAAATAAACTTGCTTATGAAATGTTATTTACCTTCAAGGTCAGGAGAAGATGCTGGTGGAGAAAGTTTTCATTTCATGTGTTATTGCTTAGTAATGCTGCATTTAAATGTAAAATCGACCTTATTATTTATCATATGTAATTTTATTGCTAAACGTAATTGTTATTTTTTTTACTTTACTTAACATCATTTTATTCACTGAATTTTGGCTGTTTTGTCACACTTTCCTTGATTTCACTTAGAGACCATTTCAACAAAAACCTTTCCATGGAAGTTTGTTTCTTCTTCCCTTTCAGAATGTTTTTATAATGTGGGAAACATGTTTCATCACACAGCCCCAACACATGACCTGTTGCAACTTTTTCTGTGTGTCTTTTCAATAAAATGTTTTTCCCCCTCAAATCTTTAATATTTCCTTAATCTTGCTCATACTGATTACCTCATCCACCTTTGGCTCCTCCCCACTAATTTCCTGCAAAACCTCTGTATGCTGTTGCTGTAACTCCTTCAATTCCTCCATCATCAGAGCCCATGGTTAAAAGTTAAGAAATTTGCCCCCAAAACTGATAATAAAGACAAGAAGAAAGAAGAAAGAAAAGCAATTCAATACAAATGCTCACACAGCCAGATAAATGCTGAACTACATGAGACAGCCTCATGTAACTTGTGAAATCAAACATTGGGCAGATTTTCTAGTGGAAAGTGATGGAAGCTTATGATTTAAATATCTGTTCATTACTTAAAGCAAAAAATCTCTATTGTTGCTGCTTATATCTCAAATTGCCTGTGAGGTAAGGTGTTCCTGTATCAAGGTACCACTGTACTGATACAACTATTCTCAATTACAATTGGGAACCATGCACAAAGTGCCATCAAACTGGGCACTCCCTTTAACCTAGTAATACCACTACTAAGTCCATAGGTCAGATATGTAAAAGATAGAATGAAAGGACCTACTTGTAAAAAAGTATTTATAGTTGTTCTCTTTGTGAATGTAAATAACTGGAAACTGAGAGGATGTCCATCAGTTTGGGAATGACTGAACAAGTTATAATATATGACTGTAATGCACTAGTATTATGCCTTAAGAAATTAAAAAGATGAGATCCCAAACCTTGAAAGAGTTATGTGAGGTGATGCAAAGTGAAGTGAACAAAACCAGAAGAATAATGAACTTAGGAACAACAATAAAGTAAGATGATCAACTGTGAATGAATTAACTATTATCAGCAAAGCAAAGAACCAAGACAATTGGAAGGGACTCATGATGAAAAAGACTACCACTTCCATAGAAGGAACTGACAGAATCTGAATTCAGATTGAAGCATACCATTCTTCACTTTATTTCCTCCATGGATTTTTTCTAGTCTAAGTGATATGTGTCTTTTTTCAAATATGATGAACATGGAAATATGAATTTTATGATTACACATGCACAGCATATATCACATTATCTGTTGTCTTTGGGAGGTGGGAGGGTTGGGAGAGTTGGAAAGAATTTGGAATAGAAAATGCCAGAAGATGATGATTTGAAATTTTATAAAAATTTAATGTAGAAAAAAGAAAAATAAACAGTTTTGTCCAAATTGAAAATAAAATAAAAAATGAAAGAAAATAATTCCTTAAAAATTATAATTTACCAAGTTGAGTCTAATGATTTCATGAGACATAAAAAAAATCTAAGAAAATCAAAAGAATGAAAAAAACCAAGGATATGTAAGATATATCATAAAAAAAAGAAAAGTAGCCATCCTGAAAAAATAGATTGAAATTAAAGAGAAATAATTTAAGAATTAAGAATCATAAAAAGAAAATAGTTAGATCTCATTTCCCAAGATATTATAAAGTGAAATTGATACAGTATTATAGAAGCAGAAAGCAACATAAAAATGAGAGGACTACACTAATCATGACCTGACAGAGTCTCAAAAAAAAACTTCTAGTAATATTATAGCAAAATCTAGAGTTCTGAAGTCAAAGAAAACACACTTCAAAGCATACAAAAAGAAATCTTTGAAATATCATATATTCACAAGATCACAAAAAATTTAACAGTTAAAATTTTAAATCAGTGGAGGGCTTGGAATATGATATTCTAAAAGGCAAAAGAACTGGGAATATAACCAAGAAAAATAAACCCAGCAAAAGTTGGTGCAAGCCTTCAAAGGAAAAATTGGTTTTTAATGAAATAGATTTTAATGAAATAGAGGATTTTTATGCATTCCAGATAAAAAGACCATAGGTGAATGGAATATACAACTTTGAAATAAAATTCAAGAGAAGCATAAAAAGGTAAATATGAAAGGCAAATATGCGAAACTCCATAAAGTTAAACTGTTCAATTTTATACATGAGATGATACACATAACTTTTAAGAACTTTATCATTCTTAATGAAATTAGAATAATTCTACATAGAAAGAGGACACAAAAGTGATTTAAAATGGGTAAATAAGAAACAGATATTCCCTGGGATAAGTGGGAAGGAAGAGGAAGAATTGGGACAATTATCCCACACACAAAAAAGGAAGAGCTTTTACAGTGGTAGGGAAAATAATAAGTGGGGTAGTGCTTGGACCTCATTCACAATTAAACTGATTTAAAAAAATAAATATGTATACATACATATGTACATATAGATATACGCAATTTGTAATAGAATTCTCCATTACCTAATATGGAAGTATAAGGCTAAGTGATGAAGGGAAAGTTAGATAATAGAAAAAAGGGCAGATAAAAGAAGACAGTGTTCAGAAGCAAAATAGACCTTAGAGGAGGAACAGGATAAATATAGAGAGATAACCTCAAGAAAAATAGAATGGAGGAAAATGTACAAGTGGTAATAATGATATCAAAGAGATGAATAAAGTCTTAGAAAAGTTAGATATAATTGACCTATGGAGAAAAGGGAACTAGAGTAGAAAAGTAGCACATCTTTATTTTTTTCAGTTGTATATGACACCTTCACAAAAAAATTCCATGGATTTGGGCAAAAACCTTCAAATCCACATGCATAAAAAAGAAATACTAAGTGAATCCTTTTCTGACTATAATTCAACCAAAATCACATTTAATAATTAATAGTAATTAATAATAAAATCACTTTAATAAGGTAGAAGCATGATAAAATTTAATTGGAAATGAATCTAATTTTAAAGAATGAGTGGGTCAAAGAACACATCACAGAACACATGAAGAACACAAAAGAAACAATCAATAATTTCATAAAAATGGATGGCAAAAGGGTAGTACCAAGAATTCTGATTAGAAGCAAAAACTCCGATGAAGTCTTCCAGTATTGTAATCAAACAGCTTTAAATTAAGATTAAAATGAGGCATTCTTTCAACCTAAGGCAAATTATTAATTAAGACAATGATCCAAAAACAAAGATTCAGTTGTTAAAATTCTAGCACTATTATTGAAATATTGTGGTTTTAGAAAGGAATGCATTTTAGCAGTAACATATAGGCCCATAGTATCATAGGTATAAGACTGAAAATAATCTAAGAGGCCATCTTCTTCAAGCTACTCATTGACACATTGGGCAAGTGAGGTCCAGAGGAGTTGAATGACAGTTTGAGATAAATAGTAATGACTGATTAGTCCATTTTCTTCTATTTGTGATTTTGTGTTGTTATTTGGAGGGAGGTTAGGTTGTTTGTTTGAAAAAAGGTTTGTATACTAGTAAACTGGAAGAATCCTATCAATATAAGAGATTGAATTGAAGCAAGTTACCTAAAAATTTCTCATGATAACCTTCTGAAAAGATGGATGTGTGTATTAAGTAAAAGGATTATGAAATTGTGTTTTCCTTGTCAGCTGAATGGATGCAAAAGGAGTTTGACATTCAGTAGATCAACATCAACTTAGAGGAAGAACTCTTCTGTAATGGAACAGGAATTTCTTATTGGCCTATATCTATGCTAAACTTTTATGAGTGACTTAGATGAATGACTAAATAAAAGTTTCATCAAATTTTCAAATACAATGAAACTTGGAGAGATAATTAATCTGCCAAATCAATTTGTCAATCATGATTTATTAGGTTTATTAGGTGCTGCTGTGAATCCAGCACTATCTATACAATGTAGGTACTTGGAATACACATTAAAAAAGGAAACAATCCTTGTTCTCAAAAGCATAAATTCTAAATGAATTTTATCTTCTCAGTACATTAAATAATGCACCAGTGCATTCAGAAATAATTCCAAATTATTGAATTGTAGGATGTAGATAATAAAATAAATAACATATAATAATGATGAATATGAAAATTGGGTTGGGTTCCTAAAAATTCATTTCTACAAGTCCAAGATATAAGAGAAGAGGCTACATAGCAAAAGACATATCCAAATGACTGTTCTGCAAAAGATATTTTGAATAATTTTGAAAAGAGTATTTTTCTGTTCAGAATATTTGTGTAATTACCTAACTTTGCTATTTGACTTTGTATATATACTGACTTTAAATAGAAATTCAGTGTTGTCCATCCCTCAATTTGCATTATGCTCTCATCTATTTTTTCCTTCATTTGTAAATTCCCTTTAGAGTTATATAATTAAGGTTGCCATAGGCTGCTGCTGAATGTTTTATGTGAAATATATTGGATTCTGCTCTACCTTGAATTATAAACCTTTATAGCTTTAGCATGACACAGCTGATATTTTCAATGGCAATTATAATAAACAATAGCAAGCCTAGACCATAGTAAAATTAAAGTCATATTTTAGAGATGGCCATTCCAATCTGCTAATCATAGCAGTAAGCATCCTAACCTGGAAATACATCTTTCTTATTCCTCCCATGATATTTCCCACAACATGCTAATGATTTCTATTTACTGCAATGAATATTATACAATGTTTCATAAGCTTTTAGAAATATGATTGGCTCACCATAGAAAAACAATTGACCTCTTGCAATATTCCTTCCTCTCAGGTTTCCAGCAATGCACTCATAAGAGCCTTCATCCTCCTGTTGAAAGTTAGGGATGGCAATCATTCCTTTGGATTTGCTATATTGGATTTTCCTTGCCATAGGACTTCCATCCAACTTCCTCCAACTAATATCAGGTACTGGACTGAAGAAGAATAATTCATTAGAAAAGGAGATACTGTATCCATAAATATTAAGACATATAGTACAGAGTAATTTATGTAAATTACTCGACATATATTATCACAAAATGCTGATATTTTTGCAAATAGCTTAACAGTAACTCAATCACGGTCTATGTATATACACTATTAAGAAAACAGATCACAGAACAAAGAAAATGCATGAATATTTGCTATGATACTTGTGTTAGTTAAGTTTAATTATCACATGACACATACAGATCATGATAATGGCTAAGTGCAATATATGATATATAAAGATTAAATTAACTCCATAAAATTAAAAAAAATAAAATTTGTTATGTTGGCATACAAGATCCTCCACAATTTAATCCCTATCTACTACCTTAATTTTATCCTTTACTTCTTTCCTATAGGAAATCTGATATTCTAAAGTGAAATAGTTGTTTCTGAAAACCATCATGGCTCTTCTCCCTTCACCATATGTCTTCCTATATACTTCCTATATACTATATATATATACTTCCTATATACTTCCTATATACTATATAATAGCTCCTATATTTTACTTCTGGCTCAATCTAAGTCTCAACTTCTTTATGATGTCTTTGCCATCATGGAGATTTCATTTGCTATTCTTCTCTCCCTTAAAACATTATAGTGTTTCTATATTATTCCAGTATCTCTTAACATTATAAGTGGTCCCTTTATATTCATGCCTTATAGCAGTAAGGTAAACCTTTTACAGATTGAGTGCATGCCCCACCCAACCAGAGACCAAGTGCTATGCATCCTTTCCACACCAAGATAGAAAACAAAGCACTTTAAGAAGAAAGAGGACCAAATCTAACTATATGACAGAGTAGGGGGATCCTACTGCTGGATAGCTCAAGAGGTATGCCAAGAAAAAGGTATGAATTCTTGAACTGTTGGGTCTAAGTGTATAGAAGGGGAACCCCAGGATCTCTCCCACACAGGCTGTGCAGAGTCTCCAGTGGGCCAGGCACACCAGCCTGGGAGAGAGGGCCTTGCTGGTGCCAGACTTGGGGAGTTGAACACAGGCACCAGGGAGGTAGCTAGAGGAGAAAGACAGATAAACAACAAAAACACTGGGAAGATGGTGGTTTAGATGGAACAAAACTTCAGAACTACTTGCTTTACAACACTGAGATAGAGAAGAGAGCACCTCAAGAGGAAAGAAAACCAGATCTAAGAGCAAGACAGAGTAGGGGGATCCTGCTGCTGGACAGCTCAGTGATAACACTCCATCTTGTCCCCCCCACCCCACTTTTTTTTCTCTCAAGGTTTTAGCCTCAGTGCATATTAAGCAATACAGACTAATCTAGTTCAGGCTTAATCCCATCAATTGGAAAGACAAGAAGTCATCAGAAGGCAGGGAAACACCCACACCCCTCCCCCATAGACTGCAGGGAATGTAACTACAAACTTCCATTGCCAGCTGGGAGAAGATCTTTCATCAAAGCTCATTAAATCCATCTACTTAAACTAGCAGAACAGAAAAGGAAAAAAAAATATGAGTAAACAACAGAAAAAGGGTAAAGAAATGACAATTGACAGCTGTTTTCCAGGAAGTGAAAAGAGAGCAAATGAAATAGAAGAAGAGGAGGAAGCTCCAGTGAATTAGACACAGTCTTTGGAAGATCTCAAAATTTGATTTGGAAGATCTCAAAATCAAGAACTTTAGGAACTCAAAAAGCAATCAAGAGAGGCTGAAGACAATTTGAAAAAGGAAATAAATGAACTAAAATGAGAAAATAAAGTCTTAAAAGCCAAAATTGACCAGCTCGAAATTGAAGCAAAGAAGGCAAAAGATGATCTACAAAAAAAATCAGACCAAAAGGAGAAGGATGACCAAAATTCCAAGGATGAAATTCATCCTTTAAAAAATGGAACTCAACAACTAAAAGCAAATGACTTCACAAAGCAATAAGAATATATAAAACAAATTTTAAAAAATGAAAAATTTGAGGAGAATATGAAACACCTCATTTATGCAACCAAAGATCTGGAGAACAGAGCTAGAAGAGACAATTTAAGAATTATTAGTCTACTATAACATTATGACAAAAGTAAAAGTTTAGACATCACCCTACAGGAAATTATCAAAGAAAACTGACCTGACATTCTCAAACAAGAGGGAAAAGTGGAAATTGAAAGAATCCACAGATCACCTCCTACATTTTATCCACAACAGACAACTTCCAGGAATATTATAGCCAAATTCAAAAACTACCAGACCAAAGAAAAAATATTAAAAGTTGCTAAGAAGAAGTCAATTGGATATCAGGGAACCACAGTTAGGATTACACAAGATCTGGCTGTATCTACATTGAAGGACCTGAGGGCATGGAATATAATATTCTGGAAAGCAAGAGAACTGGATCTATAACCAAGAATCAAATATCCAGCAAAACTATGTTTTTGCAGAAGAAAGTATGGTCATTCAAAATTGAGGACTTCCAAGCATTAATCAAGAAGAAAATGAAACTTAAACAGAGAGTTTGCTGCCTAAACACAGAACTGGAGAATCACCATAAGGTAATTAAGAGAGTGGGGGGAAAAAAAGAAAGACAAGCTTTTCTTTAAGGAACACAACAAGTTAAATTTACTTGTATCCCTAGAAGAAAAGAAGATATTGGTAAATATTAAAATATTTTATTATTAACAGGGTAACTAGAAGAATTTTACTTAGAGGGAGCAGTGACAAACTGTATAGAATGAAATATGAAGATATATATATATATATATGTNAGAAAGTATGGCCATTCAAAATTGAGGACTTCCAAGCATTCATCAAGAAGAAAATGAGACTTAAACAGAGAGTTTGCTGCCTAAACACAGAACTCGAGAATCACCATAAGGTAATTAAGAGAGTGGGGGGAAAAAAAGAAAGACAACCTTTTCTTTAAGGAACACAACAAGTTAAATTTACTTGTATCCCTAGAAGAAAAGAAGATATTGGTAAATATTAAAATATTTTATTATTAACAGGGTAACTAGAAGAATTTTACTTAGAGGGAGCAGTGACAAACTGTATAGAATGAAATATGAAGATATATATATATATATAATCTCCTTTTTCCCTCCATATATATATGAGATAATATTAAGAAAAATGGGAAAACAGACAAAATGGAGTAAATTTATATTTCATAAAGAAGTGCATGGGGCAAATAGGGGAGAAAATCAATATACTAGAAGGGTAAAGTGGTTGGAGAGAGGAAGTACTTAATACTTAAGTGTGTTGAAATTAATTTAAAGGGGGAAGAATAATCAGATCCATTGGGGCAGAAAAATGATTCCCTCCCTATAGAGAATTAGAAGGGTAACAAAAGGACTGGTGGGGAGGGAAGCAACACTAGGGAGGAAGAGGCTGGGGGGAGTAGGGTAGCTTTAAAAAAACCCTAAAGAAGAATAAGAAGGAAATAAGAAGGGAGAGGGGAGAAAGGGAATTATGCTAAGGGAGAGGATCAGGGGAACTGATTAAAAACAAAACACTGATATAGAAGGAAATAGTGAAAGAAGAAAGGGAAGGACAAGGAGAAAGAATCAAAATGTCTGGGAATACACAGTTGATAATTATAACTCTGAATGTGAATGGGATGAACTTGCCCATAAAATGGAATCAAATAGCAGAGTGGATTAGAAACCAAAGTTCTACTATAAGTTGTCTACAAGAAACACATATGAGACAGGCAGAGATACATAGAGTAAAAATAAAAGGCTGGAGCAAAATATATTGGGCTTCAACTGAGAAAAAGAAGGCAGCAGTTTCAGTCATGATTTCTGAGAGAGCCAAAGTAAAAATAGATCTGGTTAGAAGAGATAGGGAAGGTAATTAAATCCTGATAAGAGGCAGTATAAACAATGGAGAAATATCAGTACTCAACATGTATGCACCAAATGATATACCATCCAAATTTCTAAAGGAGAAGCTAGTGGAACTGAAGGATGAAATAGACAGCAAAAGTATACTAGTGAGTGACCTCAATCTTCCCCCATCAGATCTAGATAAATCAAACCAAAAAATAAATAACAAAGAGATAAGTGAGGTGAATGAAATCCTAGAAAAATTAGAGTTAATAGATATATGGAGAAAAATAAATAGGGAAAAAAAAGGAATACACCTTCTTTTCAGCACCACATGGAAAATTCACAAAGATTGACCATGTACTAGCATGGCAAACAAATGCAAAAAAGCAAAAATAAGAAATACAACCTTATCAGATCATAATGCAATAAAAATAGCTATTAGCAAGGATACATGGAAAGGCAAACTAAAAACTAATTGAAAATTAAATAATATGATTCTCCAAAATAAGTTAGTTAAAGAACAAGTCATAGAAACAATAATTTCATTAAAGACAATCATGATTATGAGACTCCTCACCAAAACCTATGGGATGCAGCTAAAACAGTTCTAAGGAGAAAATTTATATCACTGTGTGCACATATTAACAAATTAGGGAGGGCAGAGGTTAATGAATTGGGTATGCAACTTAAAAAAACTAGGAAGCAAACAAATTTAAAATCCCCAGATGAAAACTAAATTATAAAAACTAAAAATCAAAGGAGAAATTAATAAAATTGAAAGTAAAAGAACTCTTGAATTAATAAATAAGACTAGAAGCTGGTATTTTGAAAAAACAGATAAAGTAGACAAAATTCTGGTCAACCTAATAGAAAAAAAGAAAAGAAGAAAACCAAACTAACATTATCAAAGATGAAAAGGGAGATCTTACCTCTAATAAAGAGGAAATTAAGGCAATCATTAAAATTATTTTGCCGTATTATATGGCAATTAATATAACAATCTAAGTGAAATGGATGGATATTTAAAAATTATAAATTGCCTAGATTAGCATCAGAAGAAATAGAACACTTAAATAATCCAATATTAGAAAAAGAAATTGAACAAGCCATCAAAGAACTCCCTAAGAAAAAATCACCAGAGCCAAATGGATTCACAAGTGAATTCTATCAAACATTCAAAGAACAACTAATCACAATACTATACAAATTATTTTACATAATAAGTAAAGAAGGAGTCCTACCAAATTCCTCTTATGACACTTATATGGTACTGCTTCCAAAGCTAGACAGACCAAAAACAGAGAAAGAAAACTACAGACCAATCTCCCTAGTAAGTAATATAGATGCAAAAATCTTAAATAGAATACTAACAAAAAGACTCCAGCAAGTGATCATGAGGATTATCTGTCATGGTCAGGTGGGATTTATACCAGGAATGCAAGGATGGTTCAACATTAGGAAAACCATCCACATAATTGACTATATCAACAAGCTCAGCAAACATAAATCACATGATTATCTCAATAGATGCCAAAAAAGCCTTTGACAAAATAAAACATCCAGTACTACTGAAAACACAAGAAAGTATAGGAATAGAAGGACCTTTCCTAAAAATAACAAATAGGATATATCTATAACCATCAACAAGCATCATATACAATGGGGATAAATTAGAAGCCTTCCCAATAAGATCAGGTGTGAAACAAGAATGACCATTTTGAACTTTATTTTTTAAAATTGTACTAGAAACACTAGCAGTAGCAATTAGAGAAGAAAAAGAAATTGAAGATATTAAAATAGGCAGTGAGGAGACCAAATGATCACTCTTTGCAGATGATATGTTGGTCTACTTAAAAAATCCTAGAGAATCATTTAAAAAGTCAGTGGAAATCATTGACAGCTTTAGAAGTTACAGGATACAAAATAAATGCACATAAATCATCAGCATTTCTATATATTTCTAACACATCACAGCAGGAAGAGTTAGAAAGGAAAACACCATTTAAAATCACCCTTTTTTTTTTTTATCCTGGGACTCCATTCTAGGAGCATAGGGCCACAACCAGTAGGCAATGGGTCACTCAGGGTCACCCACCTGGGAAGTGTCTGAGCCCGGATTTGAACCTAGGACCTTTCGTCTCTAGGCCTGGCTCTCAATCTACTGAGCTTGCCCAGCTGCCCCTACTTTAGGTTGCAGTTTCTTTAGCAGATGTAGTTTTTACAGGGTGGGATTGCTAGCCCCATGCCCAACCCTCCTCCTTTTTCCTCCTGGCTAGGGACCGTCCTTAGCCCAGGGGTGGTAAGGGTGGGCGATAGGGGTCAAGTGACTTGCCCAAGGTCACACAGCTGGAAGTGTCCGAGGCCGGACTTGAATCTAGGACCTCCAGTCTCTAGGCCTGGCTCTCAATCCACTGAGCCACCCAGCTGCACCCTAGACAATATAAAATACTTAGGAATCTATCTACCAAAACAAACACAGGAATTATATGAACACAACTACAAAACACTTTCCAAACAATTAAAACTAGATCTAAACAATTGTAAAAACATTGATTGCTCATTGGTGGGATGAACTAACATAATAAAAATCACCATTCTACCCAAATTAATTCATTTATTTAGTGCCATCACTATCAAGCTACCAAGAAACTTTTTTACAGAATTAGAAAAAACTATAACAAAGTTCATTTGGAAGAACAAAAGATCAAGAATATCAAGGGAAATAATGAAGAAAAAGTGAAGGAAGGAGGCCTAGCAGTACCAGATATTAAACTATACTATAAAGCAGTAGTCATTAGATATAATTCACTTTTTTTTAAAACCCTTGTACTTCAGTGCATTGTCTCATAGGTGGAAGATTGGTAAGGGTGGGCAATGGGGGTCAAGTGACTTGCCCAGGGTCACACAGCTGGGAAGTGGCTGAGGCCGGGTTTAAACCTAGGACCTCCTGTCTTTAGGCCTGACTCTCACTCCACTGAGCTACACAGCTGCCCCTATAATTCACTTTTAAGTCTATTTGGCCCTGGTTATTTTTTCTTAGGGAGTTCTTTGATGGCTTGTTCCATTTCTTTTTCTGATGTTGGATTATTTAAGTGTTCTATCATTAAACTATGTTATAAAGCATGGTACTGGCTAAGAGACAGAAGGGAGGATCAGACATGGGGTAAGTGACATCAGTAAAACAGTCTATGATAAACCCAAAGAGTCCAGCTTTTGGCAGAAAAATCCACTATTTGACAAAAACTGCTTTGAAATTTGGAAAACAATAAGGGAGATATTAGGTTTAGATCAGCATCTCATACCCTACACCAAGGTAAATTCAGAATGGATGAATGACTTATATATAAAGAAGGAAACTATAAGAAAATGAGGTGAATACAGAGTATTATACTTGTCAGATCTCTGGAAAAGGTAAGATTTTAAGAACAAGCAAGAGTTAAAAAATTACAAAATGTAAAATAAGTAATTTTGATTACATTAAATTAAGTAGATTTTGTACAAACAAAACCAATGCAACCAAAATCAGAAGGGAAACAACACACTGGGAAAAAATCTATATAACAAAAAACTCTGAGAAAGGTCTAATTACTCAAATATACAAGCAGCTAAATCAATTTTACAAAAAATTAAGCCATTCCCCAATTGATAAATGGGCAGGGGACATGAATAGGCAATTTCCAGTTAAAGAAATCAAAACTATCATTAAGCAATGAGAAAGTGTTCTAAATCTCTAATCATTAGGGAAATGCAAATCAAAACACCTCTGAGGTATCACCTCACACCTAGGAGATTGACTAAAATGACAGCAGGAGAGAATTGGATGTGGCAAAATTAGGACATTAATGCACTGCTGGTGGAGTTGTGAATTGATCCAACCATTTTGGATGGCAATTTGGAACTATGCCCAAAGAGCTCTAAAAGATTGCTTGCCCTTTGTTTCAGCCATACCATTGCTGGGTTTGTACCCCAAAGAGATCATAGGGAAAAAGACATGCACAAAAATATTTATAGCCACGCTCTTTGTGGTATCAAAATACTAGAAAACAAGGGTATGCCCTTCAATTGGGGAATTGCTGAACAAATTGTGGTATCTGTTGGTGATGGAATATTACTTGGCTCAAAGGAATAATAAACTGGAGGAATTCCATGTGATCTGTAATTACTTCCAGGAATTGATCCAGAGTGAAAGAAGCAGAACCAGGAAAACATTGTACACAGAGACTGATAAAACGTAGTAAAATTGAATGTAATGGACTTCTGTACTAACAGCAATGCAATGATCCAGGACAATTCTCAGGGATTTATGGAAAAGAACACATATCCACATTCAGAGAAAGAACTATAGGAGTGGAAACATAGAAGAAAAATAACTGCTTGAACACGTGGGTTGGTGTGGACATGATTTGGGAAGTAAACTCTAAATGGCCACCCTAGTACAAATATCAATAATATGGAAATAGGTCTTAATCTATGACACAAAGAAACCAGTGGAAATGCATTTTGGCAATGGGGGAGGGATTTTTTGGTGAGGTGAAAGTAAGAACATGAATCATGCAACCATGGAAAACATTTTTCTAAAAAAAAAGTTATATAGAGTACCAATCTTACTTAATATGGGCTTAAATACTCGCAGCTTATGCCTTTCTTCTTGTTTCCATTATGTTGTGTGTGGTATCTCAAATACTTCATGTCTTCATATAATATACAGTGAGCAACCCCATACAACTAATATATAAATAAGCATTCCTTCAGAGCAGGGATTAATTTTATATTTTATTTTCAGTTTCTTTTTCTCCACTATATTTTAGATAGTGTTTAGCGATTAATAAAATGTTTAAAAACTGATTTTTTCTAGAGGTCATTTTAGTCAGTGTCATGAAAATTTCAGGTACTATTGGTTTTCTAAAGAACAACTTTTTAGTTATCCAGGTTTTTGAATAGGATGCAATGACTCCATATTGTTTTAGGACAGCATGGTACAGTGAAAAAATTTTTAGAAAAGATTACTGGAAACTTTACTTTAATTTCAGGATTAGATACTTGTGACTGTGGACAAATCAGCCTCTTTGAAATTTATACAGCTCTATGATTCTAGGGATTTTATAGGTGGAAAACTCTCCCCCAAAACTTAGTACCAAATTCAAAATTTCAATGGTTGTGTGTTCATTGAACTTAATTTTGGAGGAAAGAAGACTCAGGAGGCATTATAGCAGTGTTCAAATATTTGTAAAAGAAAGACTGAGCTTGTCCTTTTGTGGTTTAAAAGGCAGGACTGTAAGTAATTAGTGAAGATTAAAAAGAGGCTAATTTAGTCTTGATGACAGGAACATGTGTGTGTGTGTGTGTGTATGTGTGTGTGTGTGTAACTCAATAATACATATAATTGACTCTCATATATATGCACAGACAAAATTTCTGAATTCCAGTCTTAAATATGATTCCCAGCATTCATGACAAATGTCCTACCTTTATTTCAAATTCAAATTTTTCTCCATTGAATTCACCATCTTCCCCCTCAAAATTTTCCCCTCCCTTCCCCTTCCCCCACAAAAAACCCTATATTGTAGGAAAATATAAGTAATGGGGTCACCAGGGATATTAAAATCAACTATGGGGTTTGTGGGAACACTCTCTGGGATGTAAGAGAGACTATAACTGAACACTGAAGTCTTGTACAGCTACACCACTCCCAACTGGAAAAATAACAGCCAACTGTCACTCTGACCAGAGGCCTTGAATTAACTGACAAGGTAACAAGGTGAAATTGGGTTTTAATTAGAAACAACTAAAAGGAGGGATAGGAATGACTACTCTAAAATCTTAACACCTAATAACAAAACCCAAAGGGACAGGGAAGGACTTATTCAACTACACTAATTTAAGCTATCTAACTAACAGGGCCCAAGGAGCTATACTGGAGTCTCTGGGTTTCTGCCTCACACCTGGAACCTGCCAGGCTTGAGTGCAGCTAGGGGCTTTTGTGGCTTTGGGATTTCTCACTGCAATCCACTGATAATGTCTGGATGCCAGGAGCTACAGTTGTCTCAGGAACCAAGCAGTAAGGGGTTTGCTTGAAGCACTGTCCTCTTCTCTTGTTCTTTCCTTAAATGCCACACCACACAGGATCCCAGGGGAATACAGGATGCAAGGTGTCCTTTGCTCTGAGGTCTCCCAGGCTGGCAACAGTTTTTGCCTACCACTAATGGAGTCCACACACAGCACAGATAGACTTCCTCCTCCTTCATTCCAACCTGGAATTCCCAGCTCCAGCTCCTTCCTGCTAGGTATTTCCTAATCAATATATAATCAATACCTAATAACCAGCTAATCTAATCTTACTCATAACAATATCCAATAATGGCATTACTATTATTCTAACCATTGAGGCTCAAATTGAGTCACCTTGGATTCTTAAATTTTCCCCATAATCTTATAATCTAATCAGCTACTTTGGCTTGAATATTCTATCTCCTTAAACTATCTCACTCTTTCCCCCTTTTTTTCTCCTCAAAATACTATAGAATTTGTTCAGGTTCTTATCACCAGTATTACTTCTTCCTAATTGGTCTCCTTGTTAATGGATTCTCCTTTTTCAGCCCATTGTTCACACAGCTGCCAAGAAAATCTTCCTAGTGGTAGCTTAAACACATTCCACTTTTACTCAAACACTTTCTATTGACTTTCTAATTTTATATAGGTAAAAAGTAAACCTAACATGTTAATCCTTTCATTTAAAGCCTTCAAACATTTGGCATCGATCTACTTTTTCAAATTTATTTCACATTACTCTTTCTCATATGTTCTGCCTTCCAAAAAACTGGACAATTTTTGTTCCAAAATCTTGTCTTCAGCGTTAGTATATTTATTTAGGACATATCTGTCCCTTCTCTTATCTGCCATTCAGTATTATTATCTTCCTTAAAGATTCAAGTGCTGCCTTCTAAATGAAAACCTTTCTAGATTGCCTTGATGAAAATGACCTTCCTCGATATTCCTGAGAGTTTTTCCCCACTTTCTTTTTTCTCTACCACACTGGACCTAACATATTAATAGTACTTTGTGATTTTTTAGGATATTGGATCTATTCCATAAAACTACATTAAGAAAGATTTCTTAGCATTTGCTAATATATTGTCAAAAATCATTGATTATCATCAGTTACAAAAATTCTTAATCATTTTATGGATGGTGTTCATATTTACACATTCATGTGTCTCTGCCATGTAATTTCTAACATTCTACCTAATATTTATTCTCTACTCAGAAGCCTAGAGTAATTATATTCTAGGAGTTTCCACAACTTAATTCTTTGAGAAACAGAAGTTTCTTTTCAAAATACTCTATTCCCCAATACATTATTTTTCTATTCCTAGATTCAGTCATATTGCTTAAGGTAATTCTAGGTATTCTTGATTGATAAGAAAGAAAAAGGTCTTGTTTGACTATTCTTTTTGTTCATAGGACTTGAACATATGCTTTTCTCAGATTAATAAGAAAATAAAATCATCTTAAAACATAAACATAGAGAAAACAGTAGCCAAGATTTTAGAGGAAACCTTCCAAATTGAAGAAGCTTATTTTATCTCACCAAGCCCAGAAAGTTTATAAGGAAGATAAAAATAAATGGTGCATTCATTGTCATAATCACAACCATTGAACCATTGTGATGACATTTCTGTAGCTGTTTTAGATGCCTTTTATCTTAGAAATAACTCTTGGTAAAGAGGATAAACCAGTAGAAACAATCTAGCCCTGAAGCAAAATCTCATGAAGGAAAAAAAAAATCTCACATGCTAAGCTGATTCAGACCTTAGAATGTGGGTCTCACATACTTCAAATGACTTTTGTGGGAGTCTTCCAATTGCCTTTTTTATTTTGCTCCTCTTTTGTTCCTCTTCTTGGTATCAAGATTGCATGAAATATGGGTTGTATGAAATGTAGCCTCTCACAGATGTGAACTACTGCTGTATGACAAAAGCAGGATTCACTGCACTGTCTCTCTGATTTGGTGTTATTTAAATAAGCGTCCCCAATAAATAAAGATTTCTCTTCCATTCTCTTCTGATGGGAGGCTTAGATTGAGTGAGCATCCTATTAGTTTTATCAAAAGACAGAAAATTCATTTGTTAGGACAGGAGACCCATCATGCACTGTTTGAACGGAATTATAGAGGGAATGAAGGCTGTCAGCACATTGTGCCAGGATCCCTGCCTCACTCCACTGCTTTTAACCCATAAATAGAAATTTCATTACCTAGTTATTTGCAAAATCTTATATTTTTCCTTTGGATTTCTTAAGCCCTATTATTCACAGCTTAAACATAGGCCTTCCTCAGTCTTCAACTAGAAAACTGTAAAGGGAACCAATATAAGTAGGAAGTCTGGTTATCAGAGATTGCAACAGTACCCTTGGGATTACTCAAAAGTCTGGATCTCATTATAATGGAACCTAACTGAAGTCATATTTAATCAAAGAAAAAGTGAAGCATAGTAAGAAAACAAGCAGGGATTGGCATTGTTAAATTTTCAAACTCCACTCTAATTGGCTTTCATTTTCCCAACTTGAAATATTCATACTTAGTTCTAGGGATGGAAGTTTGCTCTACAGGGCTGTATATGGATAAATTTATGAGCTTGGTATAGAAGCAATATCCCTTTTTTAGAAATGAACAACTATATACAACTGGGGTGTGAACTGTCCAAATAGAGGTACTATCTTATATAACTGCTTTTCTGTTAATAACATAACCCAGAAATTATGCAAATGTAAAATATTTCTATTTTAACGTATTTCTGTGACACTTCTTTTATACTATGAATGAAGCTATTGCTGTGGCCAGCAGATACATTGCAGAAAATATCTTCTTATTGAGATTATTCAAAGTTTTAGCCCTTTGCTCAGTATCTCTTCTTCCAAGCATTTCTAGAAAATCCATGAGGTTCTGCTGAATTGGTAGAATAAATTTTTTCATAAATTAAAGGAAAATTGGTCACCTAAAATGATTTCCCCCAAATAAAGGTATGATACTAAACCTACATGCCAGTACTTTAACTTCTTTATGCCTCTCTCAATAAATTGCACTGGCTCCTTATTGTCTCTAGAATTATATATCTATATTGAAATTGATATATTGAAAAATAGATAAAGGTAGATAGGTAGATAGAATAGAATAGAATAGAATAGAATAGAATAGAATAGAATAGATAGATAGATAGATAGATAGATAGATAGATAGATAGATAGATAGATAGATNGAATAGAATAGATAGATAGATAGATAGATAGATAGATAGATAGATAGATAGATAGATGTGTTTCTTTATTTGTGTATCTACTTATTGACACTTCTCTTCACAAACTAACCTCTTCTTAACTCTCCAGTATTCTTATGGTTTACTCTCTTCACACTCTAAAATCAAGCCATACTAGCTCACTCACTGTTTTTCCCACATATCATTCCATGTCCTGTGGGAAGCCAATAAGAGAACAGATAAAAATCTGAGACTCCTCTTTTGACCCCTTTTGTGATCCTAGTGATTTCTTCTTGAAAAGTATTATGGCCTTACTGAAAAGCTTTAAGTTCCTTTCAAACCTGAATTTAAAGGGTTAACACTGTTAACACAGCAAGGAATGCTGCTGCCTGTTATAGCTAAGGCCAAGATACTCCCCAACTTGGCTTTGATAAGAACCTAGTCAAAATTCAGCCTTGGCCTTGGTCTATTCTGAAGCCAATGTTTTCTGTTTTGATGTGACATAATTTGTAACTTCTGCGCATCTGCAAAGTTTCGGGGGGTTCTTTTGTGTGAAATGAGTCTTGAAATATATATAATAAACTCCATGCTCCTGGAGCCAGAGCTGGAAGCATGAAGTAAAAGACATTTCCCTTGTCCTGTCCTTATTTCCTTATCAACTAAACTGTCATCAGATTATCAGATATGATAAAGAGATCTCCACAATGTCCCACATGTCTGGAATTTATTTGTGGCTGGCCTTTCACTTTTGGACAGGCTGTTTTTTTTTTCAAGATCCATCTCAAATTTTTCTTCTCAATGATGATTTTGTGTTTTCCAATAGAATGTAAGATCTTAGAGAGAACTAATTTTATTTTTATTTCTGTATCATCTTTGCTTACTACAGTATATAGTATTTAGTATGAATACTTGTCAAACAATCCAAAACTATAGGAAAAAATTCAAGCATTTCTTGATGCTTCATTGCTTGAACTGATTGCCCCTTACCTCATTTCTAATCTTTATTAATATCTAGGGTTTATGTATCCTTTGATATTTTGCATTTCATTTTACATAAATAATCTTATTGCATCTTCACAGAAACTCTATGAGATACCTACTATTACTATTATAGACATTACAAATGTGATAACTGAGTCTAAGAAATGACTTACTAAGGTCACAAAAATAAAAAATGTGTAAGCAAGGATGCTAAACCAGGTCTTCCTGATTGCATTTTCAACAATGCACTACCTAGGAGCTTTCATTCACTTTTGGTCTTTTATTCTAATGCATGAATTTATTGGGGTTCTTGAGAAGACAATCTGGCCTTTAGCCATCCTTTGTTCATCCCAGTCTCTCCTTTGCATAATTATTTGATTCACAAATCTTTTCTTGAGTTTGGCATGCTAGTCTGGTTATGCTTTATCTCAATCTGATTAAATTTTGTGTTCTGTCTCTCTGTGATAAGAAACACATGACTTCAGGAATAGAAAGAAGATACTATTCCTCTGATTAGATTATTTATTGAATAAAATTTCAATTTTGGGCACCATACTTTATGAAAGATGCTGGCAAACCTTTGAGTAGAATGATAAGAATGTAAAAAGCTGCAAGACCTTATTAAACAAAGATCATTAAGAATTTTTCACCCTTTCCTTTGTATTACTAATGTTAGCACAATATCTCACACAAGATAAGAACTTAACAAATGTTTACTAATTGATTGATTAAAAATTTATAATTCTAAACCTAATCTCTCCCATATTGTTTTCCAAATTTCCCAGCAGTTTTTGTCAAATAGTGGATTCATGTCCCCAAAGTTTTGGGTTTATCATACACTGTCTTGCTGATGTCATTTACCCCAAGTCTATTCCACTGATCCTCCCTTCTGTCTCTTAGCCAGTACCATATTGTTTTGATGACTGCTGCTTTATAGTATAGTTTAATATCTGGTACTGCTAGGCCCCCTTCCTTCACATTTTTTTTCATTATTTCCCTTGATATTCTTGATCTTTTGTTATTCCAAATGAAATTTGTTATAGTTTTTTCTAATTCAGTAAAGAAGTTTTTTGGTAGCTTGATAGGTATGGCGCTAAATAGGTAAATTAATTTGGGTAGAATTGTCATTTTTATTATGTTAGCTCGTCCTACCCATGAGCAATCAATGGCTTTCCAATTGTTTAGATCCAGTTTTATTTGTTTGGAAAGTGTTTTGTAGTTGTTTTCATATAATTGCTGTGTTTGTTTTGGTAGATAGATTCCTAAGTATTTTATATTGTCTAGGGTGACTTTAAATGGTGTTTCTCTTTCTACTTCTTGCTGCTCTAGTGTGTTGGAAATATATAGAAATGCTGATGATTTCTGTGTATTTATTTTGTATCCTGCAACTTTACTAAAGTTGTTATTTCTACAAGCTTCTTAGTTGATTCTCTAGGATTTTTTAAGTAGACCATCATATCATCTGCAAAGAGTGATAGCTTAGTCTCCTCCTTGCATATTTTGATACCTTCAATTTCTTTTTCTTCTCTAATTGCAAAGAGCCCAACTTTTGGGACATGAATCCACTATTTGACAAAAACTGCTGGGAAATTTGGAAAACAATATGGGAGAGATTAGGTCTAGATCAACATCTCACACCCTACACCAAGATAAATTCAGAATGGGTGAACGACTTGAATATAAAGAAGGAAACTATAAACAAGTTAAGTGAACACAGAATAATTTACTTGTCAGATCTGTGGGAAAGGAAAGACTTTAAAACCAAGCAAGAGTTAAAGAAAATTACAAAATGTAAATTAAATGGTTTTGATTATATTAAACTAAAAAGTTTTTGTACAAACAATGTAGCCAAAATCAGAAGGGAAAAAACAAATTGGGAAAAAAATCTTTATAACAAAAAACTCTGACGGGTCTAATTATTCAAATATACAAGGAGTTAAAGCAATTGTATAAAAAATCAAGCCATTCCCCAATTGATAAATGGGCAAGAGACATGAATAGGCAATTTTCAGGTAAAGAAATCAAAAGTATCAATAAGCACATGAGAAAGTGTTCCAAATCTCTAATAATTAGAGAAATGCAAATCAACTCTGAGGTATCACCTCACACCTAGCAGATTGGCTAAAATGAAAGAAGGGGAGAGTAGTAATGAATGTTGGAGGGCATGTGGCAAAATGGAGACATTAATGCATTGCTGGTGGAACTGTCAACTGATCCAGCCATTCTGGCTGGCAATTTGGAATCATGCTCAAAGGGCTATAAAAGAATGCCTGCCCTTTGAACCAGCCATACCATTGCTGGGTTTGTACCCCAAAGAGATCATAGATAAACAGACTTGTAGGAAAATATTTATAGCTGCGCTTTTTGTGGTGGCAACAAATTGGAAAAGGAGGGTATGTCCTTCAATTGGGGAATGGCTGAACAAACTGTGGTCTATGCGGGTGATGGAATACTATTGTGCTAAAAGGAATAATAAACTGGAGGAGTTCCAGGCGAACTGGAGAGACCTCCAGGAACAGATGCAGAAGGAAAGGAGCAGAGCCAGAAGAACATTGTACACAGAGACTGATATACTGTGGTAAAATCGAATGCAATGGACCTCTGTACCAGCAGCAATACAGTGACCCAGGACAATTCTGAGGGATTTATGGTAAAGAACGCTGCCCACATTCAGAGGAAGGACTGCAGGAGAGGAAACATATAAGAAAAACAACTGCTTGAACGCATGGGTCGGGGTGGACATGATTGAGGGTGTGGACTCGAAACTACCACACCAATGCAACTACCAAAATTTGGAAATAGGTCTTGATCAAGGACACATGACAAAACTAGTGGAAATGTGCATCGGCCATGGGTGGGGGGAGTGCGGGGGGCGAAGGGGAAAGTAGGAGCATGAATCATGTAACCATGTTAAAAACTGAATATTAATAAATGTTTAAAAAAATCTTATGGGAATGTACTTGAATAAAAGGGGCTTTGTTTGTGGAACCAATGACAGGATAGAAAAAGCACTCAATTAAGCTTTCTCAATATTTCCCACTAAAGGACTTTAAACTAATGTCTAAAACCAAGTTCCAGAGTGATAGAGACAAAAAAAGTCAGAATTAAAAAAAAAAACCAACAGTCAAAACAAAACATTCTTCCAGCTCAAGAAAACTTAAGCAGTTGGAAAAGAGAAATCTGTGTTATGGAGATGAAGGTAAGTCCAGACCAATGTGGCTGAAACAACAGTGGTGGAACTAGCTGGTGGTGACAGAACCAATAGCACCTTCTGGAGCTTTCAAACAACTGGCATGATCAGACAACTGGCATGAAAAGATTATAAAAGAAATGTGTGTTACCATTCCATGTCGGACCAGATGCTATTTGGCAAAGCCATTGACTATACTCCATATTGTGCCATTGTTCAAAGTAGGGGGTGAGCATATTTGGGTAAGAGGTACTGGCAGCACTGAGGATCAATATTGGTTTTCATCACAAGGGATCAGGATCCCTAATGAACAGTATCACTAACTGTACCATGGTTTCAGGGATCCAAGAGAATGTATCACTTCCAATCCCATGGCTTAATGTGGGGGAGTAAATATTAATAAATAAAACTGTCTATAGATGTATAACAATGTATTATTATCTAATTATCTAACATTTTCTAATTTCTAATTATATAATCTATAATATGATATAATATATTTAATAAAATAATCTAATAAATACCTAATAATTGTCTAAGGACTAATTGGTTCTCTTCTCTTGATATCCTCAAGCTAAAGCTAGAATAATATGTATTGGACAAGTTATATTGAGGATTCATTTTTTGGCATGCACTGAACTAGATAAATGATGAGGTTCAAATTTTTAATTTCATGATTTTGATCTATTCTTTTGCCTTCTGAATTATGTAATGTTTCCTGTCAGTCATCATGAACAGATGGAAATCTTTTCCTTCTGTGTTACTCAAGGCTATGCTACAAATCAATTTCAGAAGCTTAAGTAGAGGCATTTTTGTACTGTCTAGAATGCAGTACTCAGAGCCAGGGAAATGTGAGATCGAATCCTACATTTGGCAGTTGCTAGTTACATGACTCTAGTTGAATCAATTTAACTCATCTATTCTTTAATCTTCTCATCTATAAAGTGGAAGGAGGGTGTGACTTGATGTCATATAAGGGCCTTCCATCTTTAAATCTATGCTCCAAGGAAAACCTTTTATGTTCTCTCTCTTTCTTGGTCAGCATCTCTTTTCTCTCTGTTTCTGTGTCTCTACCACCAACTCTCTCAACATTATCTCAGCAAACAGAAGAAAGCGAGAGAACCTGTACAATCTAAAGTTTATCTCTAATCAAGAAATATTTTTTATTTTTTTCCATATCACAAATAGAACCTTAGGATCATGAATTTTAAATTGGAAAACATCCAAAGACATTTCCAACAGAGAGCTTATTATCTTTCCTCTAAAGGCCACCTGTCCTCCTAGCTTCCCTATTTTTTTCAAGATTTTCATATTTTTATAGTTAAACAGATTTTCAACTGCTGAATCATCCTTGACTTTGCACTCTCCATTACCCTAAAATCAAGCATTTTCCAAGACTAATTTATTCCATTTTTTGTTTTTCTGTATCTCTACTGCTTGCCATTTTTCTATTTATATTATCACTTTATTCTAATCCTCATTGCTACCCACATAGGTTGGTGCTGGTAGTCTTTACACTTACCAGCTCTCTTCCACACAGATACCAAAAATATATTCAAGAGGATCAATGGGATGAGGCTTTTGTTGTTTAGCTGTTTCAGTAAATCTGACTCTTTGTAACCCAATTTTGGAGTTTTTCTTGACAAAGATACTAGAGTGGTTTGCCATTTCTTCCTCCAGTTAATTTTCCAGGTTAGGAAACTTAGACACATAATGTTAAATGACCTGTCCAGGGTCAAATAAGTGGTAAATGTCTGTAGCGAATTTTGAACTGAGGAAAATGAGTTCCCAACATGCTATTCACTGCACCATTTAGCTGCCTAGGTTGGATCTATCTGAGTTTGAATTCTGCCTCCCATATATCCTTAGACTTTAGTTTCAACATGGGTAAAATTAATTTTAGTGGCCTCCATGATCCCCAAGTTCCCTTATAACTCTCAATCCATGATTTAGTTCATTTCAATAAAAAATAAACTTTTCTTTGTGGCTAAATGGACACTATAATCAACTGATTCACACATGTAATTAGTCATTTTATCATTAGCCTACAAACTAATCCAAAATAAAAATAATTAATTAAATATTTACTACGTAAAAATTTAATAATAAGCCTTGGAAATAGAAAGATACAAAGATAAAATGGTGAAAAAAGCAAAAAAAATTGGCTTCAAGGGGATTATAATCTAATATTCTACTGAGGAGTGTGACATAAATCATGTAAATAAATTTTATATAGTGGTTGAAAGCATAAATAATTTTGATGGCACCACAATTCTTTAAGTTAGAGCTCTGCCAAGCCTTGCTGCAGTACCATCTTCAATGATGTAACTGTGAAGAGGAAAACAAAATGAGAAACTGCCGCTCTGTTGTTATTGGGAACTTCTCAAACGTTTGAGAACATCACAGCAAGATTTCATATTTATTGCTCAACATTAACAGCCAAGCTGGGTACCCTTTGCTTCATAAATTAGAAAAAAATAAATAAGATCTACATACATACATAAATATATGCCCTTGGTGGGAAAGCTCTGGAGCATCCAGGAACATTCAGCAATGCTCACTACTCATTTTATTTACATTCTCCCACACTGACTGCAAAGTTACTAAATTAAAAAGGAGGAGGTGGAAAAAAAAGAAAAAGAAAAATATGTTTGGTTGTTTACCAGAGCAGGAGAGTGGAGTTATGGGGGCCATCAATTTGGTTTTCCACTAATAGCAAAAAGCCACATCTCTTTAGGAGGAGACACACAGAGAGTCATCAGTCAATCATTTCATGCTACTATAGCACCTCTGCATTAGGTCTCTCAGGGTATTTCACAATCTAATCCATTTACAGCTTTGACAATTAAGAGCATGCCGTGTTAAACAAATGAGACAAAACTGAAATTTGAAAGCGGTGATTCCATTGGCTCTGAAACCCAACTGTAAAGCATACATACAGGCTAAATTATTTTCTATCTGTGTGACCTTGAACAAGTCACTCAGGGTCTCTAAGCTTTAGGTGTTTTTGTGTAGGAATAAGTAGGATAAGATGATATCTAAATTCCCTTGAATTCCCTTATCTATAAAAATTTAGGGCTTTGTGGGTTGCCCACAAAATTTTTTGTCCTACTCTGAGGGATGCTTCTAGCTTTCACTTCATTTAGCTTAGTAGAGATAACATATATAGGTATAGAGTCAGATAGATAGATAGATACAAATAGTTATTTATGTATACACATATCAGCATATCTATCTATATTTATCTTCTTTCTCCTCTCCTCTGTCTCTCTCTGTCTCTGTCTAATAGACAATCTTTTCTCAGCTTAGATTATATCCAATTGTCCATGTCCACTTTGATCATATTTAATTGAGATGGTAAAAATGAAAAGAGTTAGGATTTCTCCCACAAACTCCTCAAGTATATTTTTCAATAAAATTTGATTTTTCTAAAGTTATTATAACTCTAAATGGACATTATTTTCACCAAGAGGAAAATTATTCTTTTGAACATTTTTTTAAATTCCAGGCTCTCCTTCCAAATAAATTATCCTAAATACCTGCTCTAATCACATTGCATAACATGATCAATCTACCTTTCTTTAAGAGTCTTAACTCTTCCTCATGGTTTTCAGGGTCCTCCATTCTGAAGTACTATCCTACTTAGCCTACCTGTTGCCCATTATTTCCTGACAGATGTTCAGAAAGGTCTCCTCACTGCCTTTCTCCATTGTTATAATTATTCCCATCTCTCAAACTTTATGAATGCAATTTTTCCTGTCATTGCTCCTCACTTATTCAAATCTTACAACTCTTCTGTCCCAGATAAAATATGTTTTCTTCCATAATGTCTTCTTTGAATATTATATCACACATTAATATCTTTATTCTTGACATTGCTATTATAGTTATTAACAGAGTTTAGAACTCAATTTGCTTCAGAAGCAATCATTTTATCTCTCCAAATAAGTTCCTTGAAAATACAATATCTTTTGAAAAATGTTATCTACTCCCAGAGAGAGAATTGATGAACCCTGAGTGCAGGTTAATCTATATTCTTCTTATTTTCTTTTTCCTGTTTGTATATGTGTGTGTGTTTTTTACAACATCATTAAACAAGGAATTATATTTTACATGGCTTCACTTCATATATAACAAAATATCATATTGCTAATTTTTAAAGTACTCAATTTATCACTTTTATAGTTCAGGAAACTGAGGCAAGCAGATTTAATGACTTGTTCAGGGTCCTTACTACAAAAGTAAGATACTAAGTGTCATAGTCATGACTTGAGGGAATGTCTTCCTGACTTCAGTCCAGAGTTTTATCTATTGTGCCAACAATTGCTTACTATGTGTCAGGCACTGTGATAATCACTGGAGATATTTAAAAAAGGCAAAAGATAGTCCCTGCTCAAGGAGCTCATATAATAGAAAAATATAACATGTAAAAGAAAGATGAAAAGGATGGGAAGAGAGGGGCTCAAAGAGACACACACTTCAGAATCTCAATATCAAAGTATCTTACGAGATTCTCACACCATGAAAAGATCTCATAGGGGAGGTATCATGGCAAATTTGAATTTATTTGGCAGCCCTGGCATACCCATTTGGTGTTAGCCTTACCTACATTTTAGGTTTTCCTAAAACATTGCTTCCATAAGCTGTAGGAGAGTTTACTTCTCTAGCAGGTGAAAATCATTTCTCAAAGATCTAATGTAAAGCCAATTCTAACATAATCATTGGATTTAATGGCTTTGTTCTTTTCCCATGATACAATAAATAGAAATCTATTTCAGCAACATCAAGAGAAATTAGAAATAGACCCATGAACTCGTTGGAAGTCAATTTTTTGAAAAGCTAACTTGAAGAGAAAACCAAGGTTTATGTCTGCTTTTAAGTCTAATTACTGCTTCTAGCTTCGTGTGGTGACTGTACAGTCAAAATTCTTTTTTTCCTAAACCTTGTTTTCTTCCTCCCACCTTGATTTGCTGCCAACTGTTCTACCACAAACATTATCTCTGGAGAGAGATTATTTCTAATGACCAAAGCACCTTTCACTTTTTCCTTTCTTCTTTGAAATCCCTGAAGAATTTCTTAAGTCTGCTTGTTACTTACTTCAAGCAGGTTTTCATTACTGAAGTTTTGTCTCACTTATTGTTCTTCCCATTTCCCATTCATTCCCACTACCATACTATGACTAGGTGTGATCAAATGAAGAATCTGAGTATTTTTACTAGAATAACAAATTCTCAAGCTTTTACACATTTTTATTTTGATCAGATAAATTAACTCCTTTCCTCTCTCCCCTTGGCTACTATTACTGCTACCACCACTACTATCACTACTACCACTAATACTATTACTACTACCACTACCAGTACTACTACTACTATTACTACTACTACTACTACTACTACTACTACTACTACTACTACTACTAGATAAATAATAGGTGGAACAGTGAATAATGTACCAAAGCTGAAGTAAAGAAGACTCATCTACATGAGTTTTATTCTGGGCTCAGACTTACAATAGCTCTTGGACCATGATCAAGTCATTTAACCCCATTTGCCTCAGTTTTCTCATCTGTAAAATGAACTGGAGAAGTAAATGGAAAACTTGTCCAGTACCTTTACCAAGAAATATTAGTTAGAATGATGATGACTCAGTCATAACCAAAAACGATAAAAGAACAACAACAATATTTTAAAGCCATCTACTAGAAATAATTTCCTAGACAACTTACTTTCACACATTCAAATCAAAACCTCTTCTAATTGGAAAAGACAATGAAGGCCATATAATATTTGTTTTCAATCATATTTTCTTATCCAAATAAATAAAAGCAACTATGGACTGATTCAAAGGAAAATGAAAACAAATTATTTTAAACTCATTTTTGAACTCACGTCTAAAAGTAAAATGGAGTGGTTTAATTTCATAGATATATAGTATAAGAGCTACTCATCTATATCAAAAGAGGATACATGCTATTTTTCTCTTCAAAGGAAAAGAAATGAAATATGAAATATAAAAAAGAAATGAATTTTATAAGAAATTTTTATAAGAAAGAAATGTAAAATGTAAAAGAAGTAAAATATAAATAGACATTTGACAAATATAAATGATGCAGTTTAGAAATTATTTAGTCACCATTCAGTACCCTAAATTAGTTCATATAGAATATGATGTTAATGAGAATTAGGTTATATATATATATATATATATATCCACACAGATACACCCTTAGACATATTTGGTCCCAGGGAAACCAGGCAAGCCATTTCAAATAATCAGTGCAAATCTATCATTCACTTCTTAAATGCAAACTCTTCCTAACCCTCAGTCAGTGGATCTATTTTCATATACAAATACAAAAAAGGTATTTATTAATAGGATAATTATAGGGTGGGAGAAAGGCAACAGGAGAAAATGCAATTTGTCTAAAGACATAAAAACCAGTATATGTTCTGCGCCATTTTCAGTCTAAATTTTCCTTTTAATATATTTCATTTCCTGATATATAAGTAAATATATCAATATATATGGAAATATTCTATTCTATCTATCTATCTTAAAGTTTGCAAAACACTTTCCTCACATCAGTCCTTGAGATAAATAGTGCAAGTATTACCTTTACAGAAGAAGAAATTAAAATGCAGAGAGATAGAAAAATCTTACAAAAAGTCATATACCTATGATCACAGAGGGACAGTTCATTTCCCATAATTAAACCCTGATTGCTTTATATATTTCAGATTATTTGATATCAGTTGTCTCCATTCTTTAACATTCTATCTTTCCCTCCATTCTGCTATTCAACTCCTCTGTAATATCAGTCCTGGACACTCAAATTTTTCAAAAGAATCTAAAAGATCCTTTAGTACTTTGACAACTTCTTTCTATCAATATAATGAACAGGAGAGCAGCAAACCTAGAATTAGTGAGCTGTGCTAATAATATGGCAAAAGGGATCACAAAACTTCCTGCAATTGAGGTGACATATAATGTCATTATGGGCATATAGGGAGTTGTGAACTCACACAATTATTCTGGAGAGATATGTGGGAAAAATTAAACAATGCGAGTAGAGACTATGAAATAGAGCTGATGGAAATGGAATAGAAAAATTGGCAAATCATAATGCCCAGGTCAACTAAATTATAATCATGTCAAACTTTTGAGTATTTATTTATCTTCTAATTTTCATCATTCTATCCATTACTACTACTACTACTACTACTACTATTACTACTACTACTACTACTACTACTACTACTACTACTACCACCACCACCACCACCACCACCATCACCACCACCACCACCACCACCACTACTACTACTACTACTACTACTACTACTACTACTACTACTACTACTACTACTACTACTACTACTACTACTACTGCGGCTGCTGTAACCAACATTATTGATGTTGCTTCTGCTACTACAACTACTAAAACTGCTGCTGTTACTATCATCACCACTACCACTACTAGTGCAAATGGAAAAAAAAATAGATCATGTTTATCTTTATTCAACTTCATCTTAGTAATCAATGGAGAAAATTATTTTTAGAACACATTCCATATTTTTATTTATTTTTAGCAGTGAGAAAACAAAACTATCTTTGCAAATGACATTATGGTATATTTAGAAAATGCTATAAAATCAACTAAAACTAGTTTAAACAATTAACAATTTCAGCAGGAATTAAAATACACTCACATGAGTAATTAAAGGTTCTATATATTACCAATAAAACTCAATAGCAATAGATAGAAAGAGAAATTCCATTTAAAATAATGACGGGAAATACTAAATACTTGGGGTCTACATGTCAAGATAAACTCAGGAACTAACACAATTTAAAATAAAATACTTTTTATTCAGGTAAAGATATTTAAGCAGCTGACAAAATATTAATTGATGATTAGTAGGGCAATCAATGCAATGATAAGGAAAATTCTACCTAATTCAATGTACTTATTTGGTTCTTTGCTAATAAAACTTCCAAATAATGACTTATAGAATTAAAACAAATAATAACCAAAAACTGAAGAATTAAAGTTCAAGAAATCAAGTGAATCAATGGGGGGAAAAAAGAATGAATGAAAGTAAAGTACTTCCAGATTTCAAATTATGTAATGAAGCAATAGTCATAAAAGCACTCTGGTACTAGCTAAAATAGATCAGTAAAATAAAATATGGACACAATAAACAGTAGTAAATGATCACAGTAATCTAGTATTTAATAAATACAAAGACACAACCTTTTGGGGTTAAGAACTCAACATCTAACAAAAATTCCTTGCAAAACTGTAATCGGTCTGGTGGAAACTATGTATCTCACATAGTATAGCAAGATAAGATAAAATGTATGCTTTATTTAAACATAATGTGTGATGTTCTAAGTAAATTAGAGAAGAATGGGCAAATGTACCTATAAGATCTATAGATAATGAAAGAGTTTATGACCACAAAAAGAGAGGACCACTAGAAGTAAAATGGATAATTGTGATTATAAAACTAAAAAGGTTTTTTTTTTGGGGGGGGGAGTAAAAATAAACTTTTACAGCTGGAACTAGAGGGAATGCAGGAAAATGCATAACTATTTTATCAGATAAAGGCTTCATTATTCAAATATACAGGGAACTAAGCCAAATTTGTGAGGTGTGGGGAAAGCTTTTCCACAATTGACAAAACTTCAAAAGATACAAACAGGCAATTTTTAGAAGAAGAAATCAAAGCTATTAATATTCATATTTTTTAAAAAATTCTCTAAAGCACTATTTATTAGAAAAATGTGAATTAAAACAGCTCTGAGATTCTATTTGACACTTATCAGATTGGGTAAAATGACAGAAAAGGAAAATGACAAATATTTCAGGATGTGCAAATTTAGGACATTAATGAACTCTGGGTGGAGTTGTGAACTAAACTAATCATTCTGTAGCACAAATTGGAACTATTCCCAAAGGGCTATAAAGCTGTATATACTCTTTAGCCTAGTAGTACCATGTTTAGGTCTGTATCTCAGGGAGATGAAAGTAAAAGGAACAGGACCGATATGTACAAAAGTATTTATAACAGCTCTTTTTGTGGTTGTGAAGTATTGGAAACTGAGTAGATATCTCTTCGTTAGGGAATGGTTGAATATGTTATAGTATATGATTATGATGGGATACTATTTTGCTATAAGAAATGTTAAGCAAGATGGTTTCAGAAAAAATAATCCTGGGAAGACTTATATAATTGATGTAAAATGAAATGAGAAGAACCAAGTGGACATTATACCTAGTCAGAGCAATATTGTAAGGATGACCAGCTGTGAAATTTTAGCTACTCTGATCAAGACAATGATCCAAGACCATTCCAAAAGTACCAGGAGGAAAAATGCTACCTACCCGCAGAAAGAGAAGGGAGGAAATCTGAATTAAGATCAAAGTATAATTCTTTTTATTATATTTATTTTATTCCATTACATTTTTTTGTAATCTAATATTGATATGTTTTATATGACCCTTTCAATGAAGGAGAAAGAATGGGAGAAAGGAGAGAATGCAGAACACAAAATATTTTTTAAAGTTTTAAAATAAATTTGCATATAATTGTTTTTTGTTCATAACCCTTACCTTCTGGCTTGGAGTCAATACTGTGTATTGGCTCCAAGGCAGAAGAGTGGTAAGGGTAGGCAATGGGGGTCAAGTGACTTGCCCAGGGTCACACAGCTGAGAAGTGTCTGAGGCCAGATTTGAACCTAGGACCTCCCATCTCTAGGCCTGACTCTCAATCCACTGAGCTACCCAGCTGCCCCCAATTTGCATATAATTATAAAGAAACTAATGAAATAAAATTATTTTAAAAGCAAAATACATCACTGAAGATTACAAAAAAGTAGGATCCACAAAATATATTGCAAGACATGAATTTCTATCTAAAAGTAAATTATTTTTTTTAAAAAAAACAGACCACAATGAAATCAACATTTCTTAGAGAACTCAACCAATAAACTGAACCAAAACCAAACCATCATCACAAATCAAATTAATTTAATAATCATCTGAACATAATAGAAATACATTTAAAAACTTAATAACAATATATAATAAATTTTATGATCAAGTTCTTATAATTGCTGACCTACTTACAGTAAAATGACTGTAAAATGTAGACTATGAGAAGAGAATGACAAAAATTTATAAAATAAGAATGAAATTTTTATCAACCCTGAATTCTTATATGCTTATATAAAATAGTTTTCAGCCAAAAGTATTCATTAATCACCTGTTAACTACAAGCCATTGTAATAAAAGTTTGGAATACAAATATTTGTTAAAAACAGTCTCTGCTGTTAGAGCTTAATCCTATGTTTTCAGTGAATCTATAGTTGACCTTACATCCTAAATTTCCTACCAAATTAAAATAATTAAAAACCATCATCAGTAATTTAATCAACTCTATAATGTTCAATTATTCAGAAAATATAAAATATGAATCACTGGCTATCAGATTTCCTGAAGAACATTTTTACTTCAATCTAGAAAAAAGCTGAGAAGCTAACAACACTAATAAGAAGAGTAATCACCAACGTCCTTTCAGATAATGAATTTTACCTAAAATACATTAAGTGAGTCTGAGTGTGAACTTACATCCAAAGATATTCCCTCAACTCTTAAAAAAGTAACTATTTTATTCCCCTATTCAGTAATCCAAAGAATGCTAATAGTAAGAAGTCATCTTTTCATAATTCAATTTCATATGAAACCCATTGAAAAAAATGAATTAATAGTCGTGATATTTAAAATTATGACCTCATCAATAATGCCATAAAATTGCCTTAAAGATACTTAACCAATTCAGACTGAAAAGTAACAACATTGATAGTACTGATGACAACTACAACATCCAGACTTTAAGACAGAATTCAGCAGTAAGTAATGACAGAATGTACACATCATTAGATTAGATAAATGTATTCAAAACTGGTTTACTTAAATACTGTATAAAGTGGTTTAAATGAAAGTGAACAATAAACAAATCCTCCATTAGTAAAAGTTACATGAACTTTCTTTGAAATATTGACAAGGAAACATCCAAGAAAATTATCAGTCTTGTGTATATGTCTAGAAAACAGTGAGTTTTATGGTAATGATTCAGGTTCTCATTATTACCATTAGGAAAAAAATAGACATTTTTATCCTTAAGGAGTCTTGACTTATTAATTAATGTATTTCAGGAAATGTAGTAGTGGACATTATCAAATGCAAAATTAATGATTTTTAAAAGCACATAGTGGATCCTTTAAAAGAAAAAGTGAATGGCTAAACAAATTGTGGTATATGTTGGTGATGGAATACTATTGTGCTCAAAGGAATAATAAACTGGAGGAATTCTATGTGAACTGGAATGACCTCCAGGAATTTATGCAGAGTGAAAGGAGCAGAGCCAGAAGAACATTATACACACAGAGACTGATGCAGTCATTTTACTGTAAGTAGGTAAATTTGAACGTAATGGACTTCTGTCCTGGCAGCAATGCAATGACCCAGGACAATTCTGAGGGATTTATGGAAAAGAACACTATCCACCTGCAGAGGAAGAACTGCAGGACTAGAAACACAGAAGAAAAACAACCACTTGAGCACATGGGTTGATGTGGATGTGGTTGGGGATGTAGACTCGAAACAACCACACCAATGTAGCTATCAATAATATGAAAATAAGTCTTGATTGATCACACATGTTAAAACCAGTGGAAATGCACATTGGATATGGGGTGGGGGTGAAGGGGAAAGTAAAAACAAGAATCATGTAACCATGGAAATTTTTTCTAAAAAAATAAAATATTATTAAAAAAAAGAAAAAGTGGAGTAGGTAGAATTAAGTCCAAGATATGTGCTGCCTTTGCCTACATATTCAATGGTATGGGGAAGAATGGTAGAAAGAGAAATTATATATATATATATATATATATATGTACATATATATATATACATATATATACATGTATGCAGATATGTATGTATGTATATGTACATATACATATATCACAAAATGTCAGAAATGATTATTGAAATTTATGTCAACGTGTAATTTGGAAAAAAACCCTAAAACTAAAAAATAATTTTCAATGGGAAATATCTGTACCACAAATATGAATCCAGAAGCAGCTAGAGAATTTAATAAATAAGCTGCTTAAATATAAAATCCATTCATGAAAAATTAAGAATAACATTGCAAATAACTTTCTTCCCATGAAACATTTCTCTAAGTGGCATGAATTGTAAAGCTCTCAATACATAGACCACTAACAGTAAAAGTTACCCCTCCAATTAAATAAAATGTGCAATGTTTCCAAATAATTGTCCTATCAGCTACTGCACTTGCTCTAAATTTTGTCTTATGGGGTTCACAAAATACGAGCATATATCCTTCACCCTTATTCAGTTACAAAAGCAATAATGTCTTCTACTTAAGCAATAGTTTATAGAAAATTAAATGTTAAAAGATTAATTTATCCTCAAATTATTTCTATATGAAGCTCTTCAAAAAGATGAAATGATGATAATGATGCTGCTGCTGATGATAGTGATATGTAACTTTAAAATTATCTTAAATATATTCAGATATTTAAAGCTTTTAATATATGGGAAAACTTAAAAGTAATAACAATACAAAAAGGTACATTGTTCAGAATCTAGTGACTTAAAGTTTCATTTTTAATGAATTAATAAATACACAAGATAATTATTTTATGCCAATATGGGCCCCAAACTGGGCTAAAAATAGAGAAATATGTTATTTCCTACTCATAAAAGATTTATGGAAGATATAATGTTATTTATTAACTAATGTTTTTTTTTTGCATTTACCAACACATTTATCTAATTCTTAGATTGCATTTTGTTCAGACTACCTGACTTTTAAGGGAAAAATTATATTCCCTCAATTTTATGGTAGCATTAAGGAAAAATATACTTTAAAAAAATCAAGCATGTATACACTGTAATATAGTAGAAGGTACCAAGAGTCTGTTTTCCTCTTTCCCTTCTTCAGTTTTCCTAGAACATATTTTGTGGATTTTGTATTTTTGATTGGCTTAATAGTATTAGTAATAAATTATTTTTGAATGAGTGTGTAAATCCACTATCAATAAAGAACACTTTTTTAGAGTTTATACAGGACAGCTTCCATGACCCTGGCAAGTAACTTTGGAATTAAATATTCTACTTAATGGTTCACTCAATCTTAGCATTCTGTGGAACTTTGAACAACATTGTCACTATAGTTATATAGGCTTTATTTGTTCTGTAGTAAATTTGAAATTCAAAAGCATATTAAAGATATTGATTTATCCACTAAAAGAGATGTAGATAGAGAGCTTATGTTACTAGACATAGATATGTACTGTTATGGTCAACCCATCAAACGAATCTATTACCTTATGTAACTTGGACAAATATTGCTGATGTGTGATTTCTGAGATGAAAAAGAATAGAAGATCTTCCTGGATTATGTTTGGAAAAATATATAATACTAGAAGTGGTGCCAAACTGTCTATCCTCCCTAAAAAAGTAATTGCTTTAATGATAACCTTATCTTAGTTAAACTTTAATATATTTATGGACTCTAGAATAAAAGACATAAGAATAATTAAAATCATACAAATAAAAATTGCATAAAGGAAAATGAAAAAGATTGATAGTAATGATGATTTTTTTCAGGTAGAGCAGTTGACAATACTGAGTATGTATATCATTTATAAAAGAAAGAAGGAACGGAATCAGCATTTGTAAATTACCTTCTATATGATAGTAGCACTATGAGCACTGTATTGTGTTTTTTAAAATATATTATTTCATTTGATTCTCAGAATAACCCTACAAAGTAAGTGCAATTATTGTTCCTATTTTATACTTGAGGAAACTGAGGCAAAAAGACATTGAGTGGCTTGTCCAGGATCACACAACTATTATTTTGCTGAATCTAGATTTGAGCTGAAGTCTTTCTGACTTAAAGCCTAGTACTCTATCCATTATACTACTACCTACCTCTAAAAAGGAACTGGGCCAATAGTTATGGCATCATTAGATTATAATATTAAGAATGAAGTATTAAGAACTTGAAAGAACCTTAGGTAAAATTAACCCAACACTATAGATAACAAATGAGATATTTGAGATGTTAAAGGTTGACTAAATCACCCTACATCACACGATAGTAGAAAAGTCAATTCAGAACTAAGATTTTTTTTTACTACAGATCAAATATTATTTTATAGTTAGGTACATAGAAAGACAGTAAATGAATTGCTAATCATTAGGAACTAAATGACACTAAAAAAGTAAAAAAAAATTGAAACACAATTTAGAAGAGGGCCTCCATTTTTTGATCTAAGAATAAATATAAAGTGTAAGAAAATCACAAATGATGAGGATCAGAATGTTTATGATGAGTACAAGTGGAAGTACACACACTGATGGAAACATGAATCACTCTCAATATCACTGCCACCTAGGCTTAAAACTATCACTTCTAATGCTAGCATTAAATCAGCAAAAATAGGGTTTTTGAGTATTCATCCCAGAAACAAGGATGTTTATTTGTCTTATACAATAAATTTATTCCTTAAAAAAAGGTTCCTTCAACTAAAAATATTGTCAGAAAATAACCAGATACATCTAGTGTTTCAGGAAGGTTCTGCTTACCTCTAATCATGAATTATGAACTAAGGCATTGAATTAGCTTCATTTTGAAAATGAATAGAACAAGTTTATTATTTAGAAAGACTTCTGATTAATTAAGCAATGAGATATATAGGCATTGCATTTCTAGATGATTACAGCAGGACATGAAGTAGTGAAGAGTGAAATGGAAGGCTTAAGGACTTCACCCACTCATCTAAAAACCAAAATGTTTCCTCAAAATGCACTGCTGAAATAAAAAGATTATTCTCAAAATTGGTAAAATATATATGTAAGTACATATGTAATGTATTATATTATTGTTTATATATACATATAATATGTATATATTTGTATTATTTGGGTAGCTAGGTGGCGGCACAGTGGATAGAATGTTTGGCCTCAAGTTAGGAAGATTCATCTTTCTGCTCTCAAATATGACTTCAGATACTTAATACATGCACCAACCTTAGCTGATCAGTAAATTTTGATTGCCTCAGTTTCTGCAGGTTTTAAATGAGTTGGGAAAGAAAGTCGTAAACCATTCCAGTAGATTTCTTAAAAAAAAGGCATCACACAATTTTATGCATGACTGAAAACTAGTGGACAACATGCATGTTATACACATGCACTGTGTTATACATAATTATAATATATAACACATATAAATACCCCTATACATATATTTACTTTGGTACATATATAGAGGAGAGAAAAGAGAACCCTAATCAGTTGTATAATATTGTAAATGTTTAGTTTTAACCAGAATTCTATGCTTTTCTGAGAAATTTGAAAGATTTTCCTGTGTTTATATATGTATTGTGTGTGTGTGTCCATCTACACATATATGCACACACATACACATATGTGTATATGATTTCATCTCTCTGCTCCTGTTCTTTCTTAACCCATTATGATTTTTGTTACTTGGAGTCATGTATTGTCTTGTTTTACTTTGAATCTTCCTCAGCACAATATCATTTTGACATTTTATAAAGTTTTAGAATGAATAATTTTACTTAATTAATCCTGCACTTCATTTAGAGACATATCAGATAACCAAAAGTACCTATAAAATAATATATATGCATCTATGTGTATATCTGTACATTAGAGGAAATAAAAGAATCTTACTTTCCAAGAGCAAAGCATTCCAGTTTTATTGTTGAACCCTTCGCTGCTTGCATGATTTCAGGAAAACGTACTTCAATCTTTGGTTCATATTCCCCCATCACACCTGTTAAACATCAAAACAGCTAGCACTCCAGTTGTATCATTCCTGGAGATCAGAACAGAAGTTTCATATACAGTAAAATGTGATATTCAATTTAAAAAAAACCTGGGCATTTGGAATTCCAAATAAACAAGTATTTATTTGGAGATTCTGCTTTCTTTTATCTCACTTTATTGGCATGAAAAAGATAAATAGGCATAAATTTTAAAATAAGAAGTTATAAATAAAAAGTGAAAGCAAACACAGAGGAAAATTATGGAGGATGAGAAGGAAAAGATGAAAGAAATCTAGGAAGAAATATGGAAAGAAGGAGGAAAAGAAAAGGGAAGGAAGGAAGGAAAGAAGGAAGGAAGGAAAGCATTTTCATGATATCACAAGATTAATTCTGATTCAGTTCTCCTACAACTTTCAATGGACATCATTTTGCAGAAAATTTATAAACAATGACTGAGGTCCCTTTTGATTCTGAAGTGTAAAGAGACAGCTACTCCCACAAAACATATACTTTTTTTTCCTTATACAATGTTTGTTGTATATAATTTGGTATTTTACAATTTGCTCATTTTGAAGGGAGCAATAATATAGAAAATATAGGCTATTAAACTTAATGGGGAAGAAGAAAGGAGAAAAGGATAGAAAGAAAACCAAACTCACTCAATTGCTGCTATATCAAATATTTGGCTATTCTTTCCTGAAGGACCCACAAGAACTTCAACTAATGGGAAAAGGAAACAAATTGAGGAAGAACAGTCTATGAATCAGTCACTTTTGCATTTTGAAAAGTATTTGAAGAAAAATGGCAATTTCAAAGGTCAATAAAAGTCAGCTGTAAGTAATACAAGATAGAGAGAAGATTCACAGCTTAGAATTTATATTTATATGTCAGAAGCTCCCTGATCTTTTTAACTGCTTTGAAAACAGTGTGAGGGATTACAATTTAAGTGCAGGCTCTAATCACAAACTTTACCAAGTCTCCCTAGCTTTACATTTCCTACTGAGATCATTTAATTAAAGAGTCAACTGGATGATTTCCCCCACTTCAATGAGTCTCTTAGATCCCTTAGCTCTTCAAATCACACACCAGTCAGTTCTTGACTTTTAGTTATAAAACTTGTCAGAGTAATGTAATTAAATTAGTCAAAACAATTGCCTTTTCTTTTATATTCTACTTTCATGAACTTTGAACTTGGGTACTTTCCTTTTCCATTTAACTGGCCAATTGTCTATGCTATAAGAAAAGAAAGAAAAAATAGAAAAGAAAAAAGCGATACAAAAAGGGTTCTGAATGAGCTATACCCCATTAAATAATTTTATACCATCATAATTATCATTTTCCAAAGTTCTAGCAAAATAACAAAACAAAGCGGTATCATCTTACCATCATTGCGCAGAACTAAAGGAGTAGGTGGCCCTTGGACACGTTTTTGGGCTTCTATGTTTGTTACAATGCAAGTGTAATTTCCTACATCTGATGGCTCCACTTTTGCAATATATAGGTTTCCTGTAGCTTGAGAGATAAACCTCCGGCTAGCTTCCTGAACAGGAAAGGGATTGTCATTGTAGGTCCAAGCATAAAATACATCTGAAAAATAAGAAATGCTTATAGGATATAACACACTGTATTGAATATAATTATTTTCTCAAGAAATATTTTTCTAATTATTTACTGTTTATGATATTGATGCTCTTTATATAAGGCAAATGAAAAGGAGAAAGGTTTAAAATAGATTGAGTGAAAATGAATTTTGAGTTCAAAGATAAATGAAAAGGATTTGAAATATTTAATTTTCAGTTTGGACCTGGCTTTTCAAATATAGCCTAAATTATTTTGAAATAATTCAATAAAATATGAATATCCATTGTACCAATGTCAATAATGTAAAATCAATACAGCTCATTACCTGAAGAATAAGTTCACAGTGAGGAAGCAGGAATGAAGGAATCATGAGAGAAAATGACTATGATGACCTAAAAAGTTCATGAAAGTGGATGCACTTTTGGACATAATCATATATCTAAATTTTTCAGAAAAAAAAGAATTTTCAAGAAGATCAGAGAAGAAAGTTATAACCATTTTTATATGCCTCTAAAAAGGATGATTCTAGGGGGCAGCTGGATAGCTCAGTGGATTGAGAGTCAGGCCTAGAGATGGGAGGTTTAAATCTGGCCTCACACACTTCCTAGATGTGTGATCCTGGGCAAGTCACTTAACCCCCATTGCCTAGCTCTTACCACTCTTTTGCCTTGGAACCAATGCACAGTATTGATTCTAAGGTGGAAGGTAAGAGTTTTTATTAAATAAATAAATAAAAGCAAAGTTTCTTCATGAGTGAGATTCAGAATACAGAATGCGTAAGAGTTAATAATCATAGTAATCTAATGCTTGATAAACTCAAAGCTCCAAGCCTTAGGGATAAAAACTCATACTCTGGGGAAAAATATACAAATATGAGGTCAGAATTGATAAATTAATTATACATTCAATATGTTATGTAAGCAAATTAAGTGAGCATGGAAAATTTACCTGTCAGATATATGAACAGAAGTTATGATCAAACAAGAGATAGAGAGGAACACATGAACTAAAATGGACAATTCTGATTACATAAAAAATTACAAAAAAAACAATGCAGCCAAAGTTAGAAAGAAAGCAGAAAACTGGAGGGTGGAGGATCACAGGAATTTCTCTGATAAAAGCTTCATTTTTAAAATATATATCAACTGAGTTACATTTATAAAAGTATATGCATTCTCCAACTGATAAATGACATCTTAAAATGAATTGAAAACATGTAAGGATTTGATAGTCAATGATACTTAGAAACTACATGACAAACTAAACACCAACAAAGTAATTTTATCACGTCAACTTTATAAGATTTAGAAAATTATCAGTTCTTGCCAATGTTATTTCTTAACTATCTTCCTATGAGAATAATACTATACTTATCAACTTTTATTACAATAGAAAAAATTACTGCACCTCCTTGGAGCTCTGTTTATTCATTTGCAAAATGAGGTCTTTGTGGACTAGATGGATTATGGTTCCCTTCAAGTTCTAGATCTGTGATTCTCTTACTCCTTTGTAAGCAATTCACACCTTTCAATAATGTCTCTAATTTCTGTCCTGTCCAAACTATTCTGCACATAGCTGTCAGATTTTAGGTCTGGCACTTCTTTTCAAGTCCTCCCCCGCCTTGAACTGAGGATGAAATGAAAGAAAACATTCCTTTTTCACTTAAAGTCTTTTATAGATTTTCTTTAGTCTCACCTTCCAGGCTAATTACATATAATTGCATATCATTCTACATTCCACACTCCACCATATTGGCAAACTAGATGCATATCAAAAATGTATCATTCTGTCTCTCACTTCTATTTCTTTGAATAGTGTAGGCCCCATGCTTGAAAATTTTCCTTTTTTCAACTCCATTCCTTGGAATATCTGGCTTTCTTCAATCACCAGTTCAAGGACTACCTCTATTCAGAAGCTCTCCCTAAAATCCCTACCTACTCCTCATCATACCAAAATAAATATATTTTGCATGTAGCTCAGGTAAAGCCATAGTCACATAGACACACAGAGAATTTCCTATTGGCATTTAACCTGCAGTAGTACCTTCTGAGACTTTATCTCTTTCCAGTTTGTCTCACTCACTCCCAACCTGCCCTCATACTTAGCGGGCGTACAAAATTTTTCTCAGAGTGGAAAGACTAGCCACAGCCATGTGAATATGAATTAAATTCTCCTGCTCTTAGGAAAAACAAGAAAGGAGGCTTGTTACTGTTTCCTGCCATATATTTGAAACTTCATTGATGTGCTTCCCTTTTGGACTAAATCAGTTGCGATCAATCATTTAGCTCAAATAAAATATTTAATAAACTATAAGACAAAACCAATAATTAACCCAACTTTTGCATGATAAAAGACAATAGCTTCTCTAATACTACCCTCATACTCATTTCACAACTCTCATGAATATTTTTTCCAATAACTTAACCTTTATTCATATTTCTCAAGAAGAAATATTCCAACTTGCCACTGTTATCTGCATGTACCCTTTATTCAGTCTCATTAGCTTGCCATTCCTTATTATCTCTAGTCTCAATAATCTTCAGTTTCTATTTAATTATACTTTTTCTGATGACTACAAACACACTCATGTCACCTCATCCTTTAAAAATCCTCACTGCATCTGGTATCACTACTTTCTGTACTCTCATACTTAAAATCTTTAAGAAAGCTACATAAATTGATTATTTATACTTATCCTTTTTCTTGATTATAAATTCTTAACAATTTGTTTTATAATCTCTTGCTTCCAAAAATTAATCTCAAAATTTGTGAAAGATTCTTATTTTATAAATCTAATAGCCTTTTAAAAATCCTCATCCTTCTTGACATTATATAACCTTTGACACACTACATAACTTTCTGCTTTTGGATTCTTTATTGCCTAGAAGTTTTCATGACACTTAACTCCTGGTCCTCTTCCAGCCTGTTTGACTTTTCCTTCTTAATTTCCTTTGATGGATTTTTGCACTGACCACAACTCTTCATAATGTATGTCTCTTATGTCCATAAAGATGATCTCATAACCTCCCAAGTTGTACCTGTTGTTCTTCAATCAGAATATTCTCTATTTGAATTCAGTGAAGTTACACTTAATGATCTTTTGGGCCTACTCCACTTATGACCACTATGTTCCTTGATTTCTTTTAAGGATGTATTTGAATGTCTTTCATGAGCTCTTATTCCTAGATTCTCAGGCTTCTTTAAATCTCAGCTCAAATGCTAATTTCTGCATGTCTTTCCTGGGCATCATTTAGCCTATGTTTTCCTCAATTTCCTTAACTATAAATGGGAAAAAGAATAGTGTCTTCCTTACAGGATTGTTATGACGATAAAATTAAGTGATAGTTGTAAAAAGTCATTTAGCATAGGCAATATTTACTCCTCCCTAGTTAACTGATTGAATATGCTTACTTACCTGAATTCTCCTTGTCAATTCAAATCTCACTGGGACAAGGACTTTCTTGAATTTATATTCACAATGCCTACTGTAGGACAGTCTAGTGCAATTAAGGAATTCAGGGAAACCTTTTTGATTCATGGAAATATAGTAAATAATGTGACAATCACTAATGATATTTTTAAAATAAGAAAACTGAAGAATTGGGAACCTGAATGATTTAACAAAACATATATTTGTATAGATAGTAAACACCTATTCTCTGATTCCAAATCTAGTACTTAAGAGAACCAATGAGTAGAAGCAAAAAGAAGTAAATTTTGGACCTAATATAAGAAAAATATTTCTAATTATAAAAGGTATATGAAAATACAATGGATAGAATTTATTGCATTTCAATGGGAGATGAAAAATCAGTTTCTGGAATCCAAGGATCTAAGGTCCAATCTTGCTGCATGACCTTAGAAAGTCACTTAACTTCCCATGGTACCATTTTCTCTCTTGCACAATGAGTAGATTGTACAAGTTGACCTCTGTATCCTTTCAAGCACTAGATCTCCATGGATCTAAGATCTTATGACTGCATTGATTGAATAATGAAACTTTCCTTGATGAGAATGGTTTGTGTAGAGCTTAGATGATGATTTATTAAGGACAATGTCAATTGGCTCCCCACTTGCAGTGGGAAGTAGGATTAGATTTATGGTGAAGTACTCTTGAGAATTTAAATTCTATAAATATATAAGGTAACCTTTCAAGGTTTCTTTTTATCACATGGTTCTATTTAATTGAGGTCAGTTATGTATGCATGTAATTCATTCTTTATTTTTAGGAAATAAGCTTTGGGGCTTTTGTTCTTGTTCCCATTTGTTATGTGTTCTACTGTTTGGTAGGTCCCAGTTGAAACCTTTCATCATTTCACTTGCTCCCTTGCCCCTTTGCTGATTTTACTCTCTGCCTCTCCTCTACATCTGCTGATCTGCTTCAGCTAAATATATGCTCAAAGACTTTTTCTTTGAACTAGGAAAGGACCTAGATTGTAAATTCTTCCTAATATAAACAGAAGAAAAATGGGGCTTCCATGTTCTGTGTTGTCATTACCTTTCATCATCTGTCACCCTGGCTGAGTAATGGATAACCTTGAGCATATGCCCAGGGCTACATCAGAGTTTCACAATCTTTGTTCAATGCCTATGTCTGTGATGAATCTGCTCCAGCTCAGTGAACATCATCAGATCTCTGTTCAGAGAAAGAAACAGAGCTGCAGGTTTCTAGGTATACTGTGGTACCCTATCTTTTCCTCATCTCCCACATTCTGAACATTAAGGCTGTAATTTCCAACTCAAAATAAGTATACAAAGTATACAACATTAGCTTTGATGTTAATTTTCAGAATTTCCTGTTAGGCTTCCTTTTGTTGTTCCTTTGCATAAATGATTACCAATAGCTCATGTGCTCTTCCTCCTCATTTCAATCTCTTTAGATTCCCATTGTTATTCATGCATTGGTTTTAGTGCCAATTCCAAGTCAAGTCCCCAAGCATTTGTTAGCATCTACAATATGTCTGGGACTATACTACCTTTGAAGATACAAAAAAATGGTTAAAAACCCCAAATTTTTACCTTTATGAAGGTCACAATCTAATTGGGAAAGACAGCATTACAAACAGTTTTGTGCAGACACATGTAGCATAAATTGGAGATATTCACAAAGGAAGGCAAGTTCATTAAGGGGGAGCAGGAAAAGTCTCTTGATGAAGGTGTGATTTCAGTTGAGAAGGAAGGAGGACAGGGAACACAGGAGGGAGAAGTCAGGAAGGAGAGGATTCTTGCTATTGGGGAATGGTAGAGAGCCAGCAAAAATGCAGTGTCAGGAGAAGATGAATTTTAAGCAAAGAACAGGGGCAGAATAATTTTATAAAAGCATTTTTGGATAGGTGCAAGGAAGAAGAATGGAAAGGTAGGGAGGGAACATGTTATGAAGGGCTTTAAAAGCCAGGTGCCTTTTTTTTGGAGGCAAAAGAAAGCTATTGGAGTTCATCATAAAGGGAGAATGGCATGGCCAGACCTGCACTTTCAGAAGATCATTTGATAATTGATTCTAAAATGGAGTGGACTATGAGAGGCTTGAGGCAGAAAAATTAATGAGAAAATTATTAAATAGGAGAGGAGTGAGGTGTTGAGGAACTATACCAAGGTAGTTGGAGTGTCAGAGGAAAGAAGACGATATATATGAGAGATGCTGTGAAATTCACATCAATAGGGCATGAGAACTATTTGGATATGAGGAAAGTAGGGTTAGAGACCAGACATATCAAGGATGATCTTTGGATTGTGAGGCATAAAGAGGGAGGATGAAGGAGGAGAAGGAAGGGAAAGGAAGGTAAAGGGATAGGAAGGAAGATAGCCTAGGTGGGCTAGCCCCAACCCTAGAGGGGGAAATTGACCTGATTCCTTTGGAGCTCAATAAATCAGGTTACACTTAGGGATAGAATAGTTCAGTTTATTTAGTTTAGGAAAAGTTAGGTAAGGAAAAAGGGCAAGGAGGTAGATCTCTGAGGGGACCAAGGCTCTTTTTTAAATTTTTTAATCATTTATTAATATTCATTTTTAACATGGTTACATGATTCATGCTCCTACTTTCCCTCCCCCCGCCCCGCAATCTCCCCACCCATGGCCGATGCACATTCCCACTGGTTTTATCATGTGTCCTTGTTCAAGACCTATTTCCAAATTGTTGTTAGTTGCATTGGTATTTTTGAATCCACATCCCCAATCATGTCCTCCTTAGCCCATGTGTTCAAGCATTTGTTTTTCATATATGATTCCTCTCCTGTAGTTCTTCCTCTGAATGTGGGTAGCGTTCTTTACCATAAATCCCTCGGAGCTGTCCTGTGTCATTGCATTGCTGCTGGTACAGAAGTCTATTACATTCGATTTTACCATAGTATATCAGTCTCTGTGTACAATGTTCTTCTGGCTCTGCTCCTTTCACTCTGCATCAGTTCCTGGAGGTCTTTCCAGTTCACCTGGAACTCCTCTAGTTTATTATTCCTTTTAGCACAATAGTATTCCATCACCAGTATATAACACAGTTTGTTCAGCCATTCCCCAATTGAAGGACATTCTCTCCTTTTCCAGTTCTTTGGCACCACAAAAAGCGCAGCCTATAAATATTTTCCTACAAGTCTGTTTATCTATGATCTCTTTGGGGTACAAACCCAACAATGGTATG